>NC_070591.1:2872620-2935120 GCF_027409825.1 Scomber japonicus | reverse complement strand
CCGCTGCGTTTACATCTCACACACACACACACACACACACACACACACACACACACACACACACACACACACAGCTCTCTGACTGACTGACTGACTGAGTGAACGGCCGTCTCTCTGACTCCATGTTTCCGTCTCTTTTCTGTCTCTTTCGTCCTCGCTGTCTGTCCGTCTGAGCCATCTCACCTTCCTCTGCTAAACTTTACCTCACCAACAACACTCATCTGTGTGTGTGTGTGTGTGTGTGTGTGTGTGTGTGTGTGTGTGTGTGCGTGTGTATATGTCTCTCTCTCTCTCTACTGCAGCTTTTGTCAGACAGTGTGTGACCTTTGACCCCTCTGCTTGTAAAGCCACAGACCTGCAGGTTAAAACCTTTAGTGTCAGAGGAGCTGGATTAAGATGAGAACAAAGGGAAGAAAGCAGAGCGAGTGAAAGAGATAACGAGTTTCTTCCTCTTTTTCTTCCTCTCTGTTCAATCAGCTGAGAGACGACGGAGGCTTTAAGAAAAGAGGACGACTTGTTTCCTTTCCTCTGCTCCATGAAGCCAATTTACACTTCCTACACTGAGCTGCTTGCTTGGTTTGACATCCATCACTTTCCACCTCCCCCTGCCCAAAATTCAACCCCCCCCCTCTCCTCTCTCTCTCGCCAACCTCTCTCCAACCTTTTCCACCACAGCAGCTTAGCTCTGTAGCCTCGACTCTCACACAGGAAGGGGGGGTTAGAACGATGAAAACGCCGCCATTTTTCAGGAAAGCGACTTTATTGTACGTCTGCTAGGAGAGAAAAACGTGCAACGATATTTACACGAAGAAGAAGAAGAAACAGATGGCAGGAAAAAGAAAGGATGGAAAAAGAACAGGAATGAAAGCATGCATGCATAATAGAGCGTGAGGTGAGGATGAAGAGCGGGTCAGGATGTCCCCCTTCCTCCTCTTCCTCCTCCTCCTCCCTTCTTTATTTTCTTGTTTCATGAGTAGAAGGAGGGGGAGGTGGGGGGGGGGGGGGGGGGGCGGGGGCGTGAAAGCCGGCCTTCTGACCAAGCAGAAAGCAAAGGGAGGTTAAGAGGCGAGGGAGCGAGGGAGCGAGGGAACGAGGGGCGGAGCTAGCGCGGAAAATGGCACCTCGGCCGTCCAATCAGACTTCGGCGCTCTACGAAAACACCCCCCCCCCCACACACACACACACACACACACACACACACACACACACACATAAAACCCTGCTGGAAGATTGAGATATTTCTAATTAGAAGTGACTCTGCGTGCCAGTGATCCATGCAGACTATTAGTGTTGTCACGAAACGCTGCGGCTGCTACTGAGCATGCTCAGTAGGCTCCGGCGAAGGGAAGGGAAGGTCACGCCGCCTGTGTGTGTGTGTGTGTGTGTGTGTGTGTGTGTGTGTAGCAGCGAGCAGCGAGCGCTCCCCCAGCTCGCTCTGCGTTGCCTGGATCCTGCACGCGATCTTCACCGGGGGGCGGGGTGTGCGCCGGCCCACGGGTCACAGCTCGCTTTTTTTTTTTTTTTTTTTGCTTCTTCTTCTTCTTTTTTTCCTCCCCCTCTCTCTCTCTTTCTCTCTCTCCGTTTTCATACTCGGCGTTGTTTGTTTGAAAATACTGCAGCACAGTTTTGCAGTATTTTTTTGTTTTTTCGGGGCGTTAGCGGAGGACACGCAGGGTTCACGGCTGTCACACATCCACTCGCTTCAGCTTCCAGTGTTTCCAACCCGTCCACGCTCCATCAGAACAAACTACACCACACAAATAAATAAAATAAAAAGCTTCTGATGTGACAAAACTGCCCGAAAACAACCCAAACACACTTTAACCTTTCTACCGTAGCTTCAGAAACAATGACGTTTTTAGCGGATGAGCCCTTTAATGAAAAAACTCAGGTTAACATTTAAAGACGAGGTTTCTTTAGGAGCTGAAATGATTCAACGTGAGCCCCAAAAACACCAACGTGGATCTGAAATGTTGCTGATTAAAGGATTTAATGAGCTCTTATTAAAGCTCATTTAAGCAGCTCGTCCTCTAAGCTCAGCAAAGACACCACAGCTTCACCTTTAACACATCTTTACTTTATACTCACCAGAGTTTAAACACATTAAACCACTTTTATTTATCACTTTTATATTTTAACTTCATTCTCTCTGCTGATTTATGAACTTTAATACAAACATCTGATTTTATTTATAATATCAGAATAAAGTGTGTTTGTATTTGAAGTAAAGAATTAAATATAACATTTATTTAAAGGTTGATTTCCACATTTAGTCGTTCATTAAAATGCTTTATTTAACCCTTTATATACACTTCATTATTAATTCTAATGAATAAACGTTTAATTCATCTGATGGAAAAATGACTGTTTTATGGTCCAGGAGAAGATTTAATAGAATATGATGATGATGAAGATGAAGATTTGTGTTTTAGAAAATTACATTTGCATTCATAAAAATGTGTCTCAGCTGCACAAATATTTAAAAAAGATGATTTTATTTCCATTTTTATATATTTTAGGCCACATTAGGAAAAGTCTGGTTAAAGGAAAATGTGTATATGGTGTTTTTACAGCTCTCACATGAACTGAATGTAAGAGTTAAAGGTGTGTGTGTGTGTGTGTGTGTGTGTGTGTGTGTGTGTGTGTGTGTGTGTGTGTGATGGGGGTTGGTTGGTTGATGTTGGTCTACATTCCTCCTGGTTGCATTAAGGTCTAAAATGTTTCAGTGGAAGCGAGGAGCGGCTCTCAGATTATCAGCTCTGTGTGTGTGTGTGTGTGTGTGTGTGTGTGTGTGTGTGTGTGTGTGTGTGTGTGTGTGTGTGTGTGTGTGTGTGTGTGTGTGACGCAGATTTCTGCAGTTTTGTTTGCGAGGAAACAAACAAACAAACATTTTGAGCTCCGTCTCCGTTTCTCTCCCGTTAACACACACGTTAAATAAACACGTTAAATATATTAAATACCTCATTCTCTCTTTTATTTCTTCACATTTAAAGATTTAAAAGCTTTATATATAAATATTCATCATCAGTGGGTCATCATTTTCTCCTCCATGAAGCATTTATAAGATGAATAAATGAGTTAAATTTAAATGTTTTTGCACATTTTTCTTTTACACTAATAAAATGAATTAATGTAAATGATCATCATTATTTTGCAGCATTTATTGTTTTAAATTGAACACAGAACTAAAACAGAAGCTGCAGCTGCAAAGGAAATATGATTTATATATTTATTAAATATATTATAAGATTCACCAACTATTTTCATCACCTCTGATATGATTCATGAGACAAATACACAGCAAATAATTATCAGTATTCATCATTTATGTTTTAATATTCACATTATTGCCACAAAAAAAATAACAAACAGTTAAATAGTTTATAAAATAAATCAAATTCTGACTCTATATGTTTGAGTTTCCTAATAAAACATACTGATAACTTTAGTTTTCTGTGTCTTGGATGTAATAAATAATAATAAATTACTTTAAATCTTGATATTTTGCAGGATTTGTAACATTGAACATGCACAGATTTATATTTCATTCACAGTATTTCTTCTCTCGCTTCAGACGGTTCAAATAAAAAACGTTAACTTCTCTCCAGCGTGCAAAGCGAGCGCGTCTAGCAGGAAGTGAAGCGTTAGGCTCATTAGGCTCCGCCCCCTCAGACAACAACAGCTCACCAACATGGAGGACGAGAGCAGAACAAGGGAAAGGTTAACGTTTATATATCAGACAGTTAAACAGCTGACAGGTGACATTTAACAGTCCTGATCTCACACTGTGGAGCCGTTCCTCGTTAAGTTTAATATTAATATACGATAATTAAAATATAAGATGATTATTAATGAACTGTCAAGCTTAAAGGTTTGTGTCACAGTTCTGGTTTTATGTGTTTGGAGGATCATTAGTTAAAATCAGGAGTAAAACTGATCATATGAGAGATGACAGATTATTACTATCAGCTTTTACTGACTGTGTGGTGTTCACTGACTGTTCTCAGAGTGGGAAATTACCACTACACGAACAAATCCCTTTACTGTAAATCTGTAAATTCAACACTTTATTTTTTAGAGTTTAGAGTCTCGTCTTGTTCTGAAAGATGAAATCAAAACATTTTTTATTCATCTTCGTGTTTGATTCGTTTCCTCTGATTCCTGCTGCTGCTGCTGCTGCTGGTTGGGTTTTTCTTTCTTTCTTTCTTTCTTTCTTTCTTTCTTTCTTTCTTTCTTTCTTTTCCAGCTGTGATACAAACACTTTCAGAGCCTGTCACAATATTTTACTGCTGGAAAATAAAAATGTGTGATAGAGGAAGAAAAGAGGAGGAGAGGAGGGGGGGGGGTGGTGGCAGGAGAAGACTGGTAGGAAGAGGAGAAACACTGAGCGATGCAGGCCGGTACTTTAATAACCGGCTTTAATATGAACATGAATATGTTTTCCCTCCGTTAACCATTTCCTGTCCAGCTGTTCTCACCAGTTTGGATCCATTATCATCCATTTTTACTGACTTATCCTGAAACACATGAAGCGATGCTGAGATCTAAAAAGGCGAATAACGTCACGGCTATCAAGATAATTCATCCAGAAAGGAGAATAACTTTATTTAAAAACACTGAAAACAAGATGATCTTCTTCTAAAACAGGATAAATTTTGATAGATTTTGATACTTGGTTTATTTTCTAGTTTTTTGGTAGTTTTTTCCCTAAATATTGAGCGAAAATGATTAAAATCAGCTTCCTGCAAATTCCTCATTCTCAAAGAAAACACATTTTTTTCTCCCTGTGAATTAAAACAATCAATATAATTCATTCAAATCACTTCAAACAGAATAAATGATGTGATTTTAATACTTGTGACTGTATTTAATGTTTGTTTTCTTGTTTTTGGCTGGGTCTTGTTTTGGAGGAGGGACAGGAAGCGTTTTCTAAATACTGAACTAAACTGAGACTTCTTTGCTTTAGAAAGAAACAAGTGAAAATATAAATATCTTCTCATCCTCATATGTTATCAGATAAAACCATAAAGAGTTTCTCTCATCGTTAACCATTTCCTGTCCAGCTGTTCTCACCAGTTTGGATCCATTAGCATCCATTCTTACTGACTTATCCTGGAACACATGAAGCAATCCTGAGATCCAATATGGCAAATAACGTCACTGCTATCAACATAAATCATTATAAACACTTACAATGAGATTATTTCTTCTAAACCAGGATAGACTGGGTCATTTTCATACTGATGACTGTGGTTAATGTTTGTTTTCTGGTTTTTGGTGGTTTGTTTAATCCAAATACTGAGAGAAAAAGATCCAAATCACCTCTTTTAGCACAGAAAACCCATTTTTTGTCTCCTTACTAGATAAAAATTGTCTTCTTCTGTTTCTTCTTCTTCTTCTTCTTCTTCTTCTTCTTCTTCTTCTTCTTCTTCTTCTTCTTCTTCTTCTTCTTCTTCTTCTTCTTCTTCTTCTTCTTCTTCTTCTTCTTCTTCTTCTTCTTCTTCTTCTTCTTCTTCTTCTTCTTCTTCTTCTTCTTCTTCTTCTTCTTCGGGGCTTCTCACATCTTTAAATCATCCTGGCGGCTGTTTACGGCTCTGCAGACGTCAATCATAAACAACAACATGAGATTACATGATGTGACACAAGCTAACATCTGTGTGTGTGTGTGTGTGTGTGTGTGTGTGTGTGTGTGTGTGTGTTAATGATGATGAGCTGAACACATGATAACAGGATTCACTCTTTTAGTCTCATTTTTATTAGATTTCTGCTTTTTTTTTGAGAAACTTTCCTCTGATTGTTTTCACAGATGTTCACTCTGGGTTATTTTATTTTGGCGGGGTGGGGTGGGGGGGTGGATTTGTTTTGTTTTTGATCAAAACGAGAGATTAATTTATTTTCTCTGCAGGTGGAAAAACCTCATTTGAACCTTTTTAAGCTGTCGTATCATTTCAGAAACACTTCTTCATCATCATCATCATCATCATCATCATCATCATCATCATCATCACCAGTCCTCTGTGACAGTAAACTAAAACATCTCTGAGACATTTGATGATGTCATGTTGGACTTTTAGGAAAAACTAATCACCATTTTCTGACTTTTATTAGATTAAATAACTTTATTTATAGTCATGATGGAGACATTACAACATTACATTAACATTAGGAAATAAAACTAAAGGTAGTGAGAGTATGTTGAGAGGAATATTGGTGTAATTATAATATAAATGTGAATACTTTCAGGGTTTTTTTAGTCCTCTTTGACAAAACGAGACATTTGAGGAAGTCATGTTGGACTTTTAGGAAACATGAATCCACATTTTTCACCTTTTTATGATCAAACAACTCATCATCAGTTCAGCTAGAAGATGAATTATGATGACAATAATGATTAGTTTCAGCTTTGTGTCAGTTTAGTTCATTTTAAACCAAATAAACAGAAAGATGAAGATTGTAGAGGAAGAGGAGGAGGAAGAGGAAGCTTTCATACATCACGACTCATTTATACTTTTTATTACCAAAATAAAATGTTTAGTGTTTGTTGGGTTTAATCCCACACAATATTAATCTGCATTTATTCTGATGATTGATGAATCAGTTCAATCATATTTTAACCCTTTACATGCTGTTCACGGTCAAATATGAGACATTTTTTATATTTAAAAGCTGTAAAAACATCATACACACATTTATAATAGCTGGACTCTTCTTAATGTGAGCCACAGTTTATAAACAGGGAAATAAAATGCATCTTTTTTTCAATGTTTGTGCAGCTGAAACACATTTTAATATATGTAAATGTAAAAATCTGACCTGCTTATTAAAAAAAAAAAGATCAAAAATCAGCATTAAAACCTGTTGTTGTATTAATCATATTATTCACCTGGACCATAAAACACCATCAGACTAATAGATAATAATTATAATATTAGACTGTAAAGGGTTAAAACACAAGGCTGCTGATTCTGTGTTTTCAGTCTTTATCTAAATTAATATGAATAACATAAAAGATCCCAAACATGAGTCATACAGATGGAGATTATTTAAGATTGTTGCCTCTAAAAGCAGAATGAATGAATGAATGAATGAATGAATGAATGAATGAATGAATGAATGAATGAATGAATGAATGTTCATCCAGCAGTGAAAACACAGCTGATGTTCAGTTTTTTAAAAGCTCATATTAAATGTTTCCTTTTAGATATTCACGTTTAAAACAGCAAATATTCACACTTAAGAAGCTGAGCTATTGATCACAGAGAGGAAATAAAACTGAAAGGACAATAAAAAGAAATAATACACAAGTAGAAAACATAACACAGAATATAAATCATCCAAAAAGTCATTTTTTATCATCAGGTTATTGATTATTAATTGGGTAATGATAGTTTAGATAGTTTAGTTGAGTTTATATTCAGTCATTAAACTTAAATACAGACGTTTTAAATAAAGTAAATAATAAACATCATTGATCCTCGTTCTTCATCTCCAGAAATACCCACAAAGTAAAAGAGAACAAATAAAATAAAATATAAATAAATCAATAAAGCAGGAATAAAGGTGTAACTGAAGCACTGATCCCTTTTTATGAATAGATCCTAATAATACATAATTAATATTTTCATGATTAGTTAAAGTTTAAGATCGTCTCCTTTTTGTTCCACAGAAGAAGAAAAATCTTCTTCTTCTTTTCTAAGTTTGTGTTTTCAGAGTTTAGACATCAGAGCGGAGGTGATGATATATATTTACTGTGAGGCTACACACACACACACACACACACACACACACACACACACACACACAGGAAACAGCTGAATGTGCCAGACGGCTGAAGTGTGAACTCAGTGAGGAACAGTCTCATATTTATCTGTATTCTCTTTATTCATGAGAAGCTTTTTGGACTTCCTCTCTTCATTTCTATATTATATTATAGTTCACTTTGCAATTCAGTTTTTCAAAATAAAGCACTTCACTTTGCAATTCAGTTTCTTCATAATAAAGCAATTCAGTTTCTTCAAAATAAAGCAATTCAGTTTCTTCAAAATAAAGCTGAAAAGTGAAGTGGTTTATTTTGAAAAACTGAACATCTGACTCATGTTTGATTTACAAACTATAAAAATGTGAGAAAATTAAAGTGAAGAAGTCGTATTTTATTTTCTTAAAACTTAAAAGGTCCAAAAAGTAAAATCTACCCAACATGAAATAATTCATATTTTACTGAATTGCAAAGTGAACTGCTTTATTTTGAAGAAACTGAATCGCAAAACAGTTCACTTTTCAGTCCAGTTCCTTCAAAATAAAACAGTTCACTTTGCAATTCAGTTCAAAAATGGAAAATAAAGCAATTTTTTATTCAACAGGAAGTTACTATAAAATAAGATACTAAATATTTAATAACTAAACATTGCATTAGTTTATCTTTATACTTCATGTATCTGATTTTAAATTTTTTATCAGGGCTTCAAGAATAAAATATGATCACACTGATGATTTAAAGATCTCTAAAACTCATTTACCCATACGACGGAGTATTACGGCCACATTGAGAAAAAAAAATCACAAACTTTGAGAATAAAGTCGTAATATTGTAACCTGTTGTTTTAGAGGAAGACAGTCGGTAAAATGAGGGCTGTGGAGGATTTTGTGGAGTTGTACTTTAGGATCGGTTTCACAAACAAGGAGATACTTCATCAGCATTGTTACAAACCCAGCTCGATGGGGAAAAGGGAAAGTAACAAACACAACCGATGGAAACTGGTTGTAAAATAAAAGAGGTATTTATTATAAGAAATTAGGACAATGTGGAATTTAATACAAAAACCAACAGAAAAGGGCTTGCCAGGTGCTGATAAATCAATAACAAAATATAACAAAAAGAGGACTCCTTACAAATAAAAATGGAGCTAACTGTCTCAAGTATTTAGAGAATAATAAACAACAAATCAAATATGCCTAAACCAAAAACCTAACTAACTGCACTAACGCTATACCAAACAGAAATACAAGTAATCAGCACCCCTAAACCTAACCAGAAAACACAGTGACATATCATCATCATCATCATCATCAGTATTAGGACTTTAAAAAGAATATGCAAGAAAATGCATCTTTTCCAGAGACGGACTTGGAGGAAATCATTATGACTTTATTCTCGAAGTTTGTGATCCCCCCCACCCCCCCCCCCCCCCCTCAATGTGGCCGTAGTACTCCGTCGTATATCCAATATGATAAAACTTCAGCCTTAAAGATAATAAAGTTAAAGTTAAACTGAACAGACGAATACAACCCTTTAAGTTTGTCTTTATTCTGTCTGTTCATGTTTCTTCGGGGCTTTTCTCCCCCGCTGGTGTCGGTTGGGTCGGTGCAGGTCCAGGATCAGGTCCAGGATCAGATCCAGGATCAGTTCCAGGATCAGGTCCAGGATCAGGTCCAGGATCAGGTCCAGGATCAGGATTAGTTCTCGTTACTGACCTGTGAAGCACTTTGTTTAACGGGTCGGGGGTCAGGTGGCCGAGCAGCAGATTACACGCCACTTAACACGGGAGGCTCAAAAGGCCGGAGACCAGAATAAACCTGAACGCCACACACACACACACACACACACACACACACACACACACACACACACACACACACACACACACACACACACACACACACTCCTTCACACCTCAGATCTGCTGCACACACATTGATTATTTTAATGAGATAAGTTTATAGTTAGATTTAAGCAGTTTTTAAAGTTTGCATTTTATTTTGAAAAACGCTTCCTGTGAGAATAAAACATGCCTGAAAACACTTAAATAAATAATAAATAGTAGTAAATAAAATAGTAAATAAAAGTTTTTAGATAGATACAGAAGCTCTTTAGGGTTTATATTATTATTAAACATTATTTTATATTAATGTTTTTATTCACTATAAACCTCCAGATGTTTATTTATAATCATATAAATAGTTTAAAATGCTCATTTAATTCATTAAAATGTGAATTATTTATATTTTCATTGTTTTAAAGAGACATAATTTAAACAGAGAAAGCCACATTAATGTTTTATATTATAATGTAAACTGACTATATTATACTTTTATTTCACATTATTCTGTTTTTATGCATCTGAAGAGTCAAATAATAGTTTTTACTTGAACATTTTTTGGGCGTCCGAGTCATTTTAATTATAATTTAGCTTCCTGTGAGTTTCATTACTGTGTGAAAATGACAAAAATGAGATGTTAGAGTTACAGCTGAGGACAGAAAAGACAAAAATGAACCTAAACAGACAGTTAACAGATACTTTAATGTTGTTCATCATTTGTAGTTTTTTTCAATTTTTTTCATCATCACTCCCAAAAACTCATTACACAGTTTATTACAGACTATCAGCTGGATGAACAAACTTTTCTCTCTTTATTTTATTTTGATAAATGTATTTTGTGCTTCTCCACTTTAATAAGGGAGATGAAGAACATATGATTATTTATTTTATTTATATATATAAATGTATATTTGAGTTTAATAACTGAAATAAATTAAATTAAACTAAAACTACACTCATTCATTTCCTTTCCAGAGTAACATCAACCGTATAATAAGTTTTTGTTTCTTCTTATCTGAGTTTCTTTACTTCTTTATTTATTTGTGTGAATATTAGTTTTATTTTTCTTTAAAGGTAAAAGTTAATTGAGATGAAGGTTTATGATCAGAGTGAGTCAGACAGCTGTGAACAGAAACGGTGATTTAACATCGACGTAAACGAGCTTTGACGAGTTTCTTAACTCATTAATAACTTTAATAACTTTAATAACTTTAATAACTTTCATCATGAACTAAAAGCTTCTGTTTAACATTACATTCATTTCTACTGAAGAGTTTAAACCCTAACCCTAAACCCTGCTTTTTAACACTACGTAATGTCTACTGAGGAGTTTTACTAAACCCTAAACTCTGGATGTTTTAGAGGAAATGTCTTTTTTTTCCTCCAGTCCTTGAACTATTCACGTTCTTCTTCTGTATTTGTTTAAATGAACGACAGAAATCATGTTAAATTAAAAAAGCTAAAAGATTAACAAACATTATTAAAGTTTAACGAGCTGCTTAAACAAGACAATAAAAACTGCATTAAAGCTTTATGTCCTATGAGTGAATATTGTAGAATAACTAATAACACCAGTGAACATTTATCCTTTAAAATCATATTATTATATATTATATAAAATATGATGAGAGCTTTATTCTGGTTTTATAACTTAACTTTCAGTAGACTCAGTTTGATCCTCGACTCCTTGAATTAAAAAGAATAATTACAGCCGACAACACACTGAACAACAGCTCAGTAATGATAGTAATGACTGGAGAGAGGAGGAGGGGGGGAGGAAGGAGGGAGGAAGGAGGGGGGGGGTCATTCAGCTCCCGATGACCTAATAGGCTTAATGAACTTTTTCACATCAGCTTCCTCTCCATCTGAGCTCAGACTCAAAGTTTTTTTAAGACCGGTGAGAATCATCAGAGAGCATCAGGATCAAAGTGGACGTTGGTGAAATGGCTCCCAGACGTTTTACCATGCAGGCCTCAGTCAGTCAGTCAGTCAGTCAGTCACTCAGTAACTCAGTCAGTCAGTCAGTAACTCAGTCAGTCAGTCAGTCAGTCACTCAGTAACTCAGTCAGTCACTCAGTAACTCAGTCAGTCAGTCAGTCAGTAACTCAGTCAGTCAGTCAGTCAGTAACTCAGTCAGTCAGTCAGTCAGTCAGTAACTCAGTCAGTCAGTCAGTCAGTAACTCAGTCAGTCAGTCAGTCAGTCAGTCAGTCAGTAACTCAGTCAGTCAGTAACTCAGTCAGTCAGTCAGTCAGTCAGTCAGTAACTCAGTCAGTCAGTAACTCAGTCAGTCAGTCAGTCAGTCAGTCAGTCAGTCAGTCAGTCAGTAACTCAGTCAGTCAGTCAGTCAGTCAGTCAGTCAGTCAGTCAGTCAGTCAGTCAGTCAGTCAGTCAGTAACTCAGTCAGTCAGTCAGTCAGTAACTCAGTCAGTCAGTAACTCAGTCAGTCAGTCAGTCAGTAACTCAGTCAGTCAGTCAGTAACTCAGTCAGTCAGTCAGTCAGTCACTCAGTCAGTCAGTAACTCAGTCAGTCAGTCAGTCAGTCAGTCAGTAACTCAGTCAGTCAGTCAGTCAGTCACTCAGTCAGTCAGTAACTCAGTCAGTCAGTCAGTCAGTCAGTCAGTCAGTAACTCAGTCAGTCAGTAACTCAGTCAGTCAGTCAGTCAGTCAGTCAGTAACTCAGTCAGTCAGTCAGTCAGTCAGTAACTCAGTCAGTCAGTCAGTCAGTAACTCAGTCAGTCAGTCAGTAACTCAGTCAGTCAGTCAGTCAGTCAGTAACTCAGTCAGTCAGTCAGTAACTCAGTCAGTCAGTCAGTCAGTCAGTAACTCAGTCAGTCAGTCAGTCAGTAACTCAGTCAGTCAGTCAGTAACTCAGTCAGTAACTCAGTCAGTCAGTAACTCAGTCAGTCAGTCAGTCAGTCAGTCAGTAACTCAGTCAGTCAGTCAGTCAGTCAGTCAGTAACTCAGTCAGTCAGTAACTCAGTCAGTAACTCAGTCAGTCAGTCAGTCAGTCAGTCAGTCAGTCAGTCAGTAACTCAGTCAGTCAGTCAGTAACTCAGTCAGTAACTCAGTCAGTCAGTAACTCAGTAACTCAGTCAGTCAGTAACTCAGTCAGTCAGTCAGTCAGTAACTCAGTCAGTCAGTCAGTCAGTCAGTAACTCAGTCAGTCAGTCAGTCAGTCAGGGTAAATAGTGTCTTATCCCAAAAGAAGTCGTTGTCTATAGGCTCACCACAGGGGAGTGTCCTGTCCCCATTACTATTTATTTTATACACAAATGACTGCAGAAGTCACTACAATGACGACACAGTGTTAGTCCGTCTGCTCCAGGATGGAGACGTTGACCATGGACCAGTTGGGATGGACTTTGTGGAGTGGTGTGACGGCCATTTCCTCAAGTTAACTGTTCAGAAAACTAAGGACATGGTCATTGATTTTAGAAAAGTATCACAACCAGCTTACCCAACTTTGATCAAGAGTACAGCTGTGGAGATGGTTGCTTCCTATAAGTACTTGGGGACAGTTACTCATGATCTCACTTCAACTATCTGCAGAAAGGGCCTGCAGAGATTAGACTTTCTGCAAAGACTAAAGGCAAGGCAAGGCAGTTTTATTTATATAGCGCATTTCATACACAATGGCAACTCAATGTGCTTTACATAAAACAGAAAAACATGTAATTTGGAAAAACTTAAAACAAAAAACTTAAAACTAAATTCTTTTAATGTTGACAAGACTTTAATGGTTTTATTGTATAAAGCTTTTATTGAGTCCATTTTAACGTTTTGCTTAATCTCGTTTTATGGAAATCGTCTGCAAAACATAGTGAAAGAAGCCACAGTAAGGTAATGGTCCTGCAGCAGCGTTCTCTCTCAGAGATCTTTGACAGGCGTGTCTTAAAGAAAGCATGGTGCATCATGTCCAGCTCTGATCATCCACTTCTGGAGGAATTCATTCCCCTGGCGTCTGGACGGAGATTTAGGCTTCGAGCACCAACAAACAGGTTCAAATGTTCTTTTGTCCCACGTGCTATCAATACAGTTAATCTGTAGGCTACAACCCCTAAAACAACATTTCTTATTTTTATTGGGATTGAGATTGTTCTTATCAGGTTTGGTTGAGTTGTATGTCACTGTGTATTTATCTATTCATGGTTGTTGTGTTAGTTGTTTTTTGTTACTGTCACTGCAAACCAAATTTCCCCTCGAGGGACAATGAAGCTCTGAACTGAACTGGACGAGTAGACTCAGCCATCAGTCGTCAGTCGTCAGGTTCAGATTCTTCCAGCTCACATCCATCTTTAAAATCAGGCGTTTCCTCTCCTCCTCTGTTTCACCCAGAGAGAGTCTAAAACAGGAAGTCACTCTAGCGTCTCTTAAGCTACCATTGATCCAGAATCTGCTGCCTGGTTATTAACACTATTAAACCCCTCCATGGTCTGACTATCAGTGTTGAGCATTACTTTCATCACTTCTCCCAAAAAATAACTGAGTTACATCAAAGTCAAAGTAATTAATTACCAGGAAAAGTAACTATTATGTTTTCCAAATCACGTTCAAAATTAAATGGTGCTGAATAAATGGGCTTCAGGACCTCTTGCTGTACTTAGACCTGGAGAAAATGAAATACAATCTGAGGGGGACACTTGGAGAATGTGATTTGGTTTTGGGGCTGCATGATTAGTTATATAGCAGCTAAATTAAAGACACTACAGGACTAATGAAATGTTCACCTCTGACACTTGACTTTTGACTATATCTCTTATTCATCCCTGCCTCATCTCAATCTCAATCCACTGAAAATACGACTCTTCTGTTTGGTTTTGATTTTAATTTTTTTCTTTCTCTTTTAATTTCCTGTGTTCTTATATATATTATATCAGCTTGTCTGTCTACGGTAAGAAGGAAAGATGTGTGTTATTACTGATCTGTAACAAATGATGTAGGAATGGGAGGGGTTGGAGGATGGGAGGGGTTGGAGGTAGGAGGGAATAAGTGGTTGTTTTTTGAAAAAGGAAAAATTCCTTATTTCTCATTTTATGTACTTGTGCCTCTGAAATGAATAAAAACATTAATTAAAAACATTTAAAAAATAAAAATGAATATACTAAAAAGAAGTAAATAATATAATAGTACATGTAGCAGATGTTCAGCGATTGGATTTTATTCCTCAAAAAGCAACAACAATATAAACTTCTCTAATATTACAATGAAAAATAAATTGGTCCGTTGGGGGGGGGGGGGGGGGGGGTATTTTTTTTAGCCGTCAGATACTTTAAAGATGCATTTAAACTAAATACTGACTTTTGTTCTTCTGACTGTGTTTAATCTGATTTCTTTGGGTTTTTAACTCTTACATACTGTAAAAACACCACATACACATTTCTATTATCTTATCTTCCTAATGTGACCCACAGTATAGAAAAAAATGGAAATAAAATGCATCATGTTTTTATGCTGGTAAATACTTTTGTATTTAAGTATTCTTCATATTGTAGAAATTGCTCTCGTGGATCATAAACTAGTGATGAAATACACTCTGACAGCTTCATTAAGAAGGAATCACACATTTATTAATAACTGAGGAGGAAAATATGAATGTAGAGTAATTATGAGTCAGAATATGAACAGTATGTAATGTTATGCTTTTGTGTGCATATATATTTAGCTTTTTAATGCACTATAGAAATAACCTTGAAACTTGAAACTGCTGGCAGCTTTTCTTTTGTTATAGTTTAGCAGAAAGATCCATCAACAAGCAGGTGAAGCTTTGACTCAATATATAAGCACCTTGGCTCCTGTTTCTGAACTTATGTTTCCACTCTGAGGACAGTTACAGTGCATCCAACAAACCAAACCACTGTAACCATATGTGTGTTTTAATGAGGTCAGAAAGAGAATTAAAACTCATGTCCTATTAAAGCAGAGAGTCTTTACATCCAACGTGCCTGCTAACAAATAGAAACCGTGCAGCAGAGTGAGGTTTAGTCCCAATAGGCTTATTTTCCAAACTGCTTTGTGCGTCTGTCGCTCCTAAAGCTTCGTGTGGATGTTCAGAAAAAAACGGGTTGTTAAAACTGTTTCTGTGTTCGCTGCAGGTCTGATGCAGGTCTTCAAACCATGCAGACTCTGCTCACACGTCACAAACGATTCATAATCAAATCTTACAACATGTCACATCACGTTGAGTTTATTAGAATCACACAATAATTGACTATGACTGGATTTAGATTTTAGAAATTATCGCTATGATCATAATTGCTGGATTACTACTTTATAACCACAACACCTGAAAACAAGGGGAACAAAGAGTCTCATTGTTCCTCCTAATCCAGCATCAGCTCCTGCTACAGAGCCAACCGTCACATGTCGTCTCACCAAAACAAACAGCTGTTCATACTCTTTTTTATAAGTGAGATTTGTGCTGAAAAGGCCAAAAAAAAAACAGCAAAAGTGTCGGTGTGTGACATCCTGCATGGAGGCTGGAGTGATGTGGACTTTCTAGAATAAAGCCAGTCCAATCCAGCCAGTGTTACATTCACGGCAGCTGTGGCTCAGGAATCTAAATCGGGTCGTCCACTAATCAGAAGGCTGGTTTGATCCTTGACTCCTCCTGTGAACACGCAAGGCATCGAAACACATCGAAATACTAAACCCTAAATCGTTCCCAATCACCTTTCATTGATAGCTTGTCACTATCAGTGTGTAAATGAGCATCTGACACATTGTGCAACACTTTTGAACCCATGTCTTGTCTTGCCTGTTTGATAAATATAAAGAAAACCAATTGAGGACAGTTCCACCTATGCCAAAAAGAACAGATTGGTATGCTATACGTTGTATTTCCAACAGTTGCTTAGAGACCAGTCTTGAAATCAAGGCTAGCTTGGATATAGGCTGGTAGTTATAGGGGATTGTTGGGTCTACACCCGGTTTCTTAAGGAAGGGGGGTCAGATGCAGGTTTGTTTGAAATAGTTCAGGATCATGCCAGATAGGAGAGATTCGTTCCCAATGCTTGTGCCATCACCAATGCATTAATAACGTGCCACTATCAGTGTGTGAATGAGAGTCAGACACATTGTACAACACTTTTGAAGCAATGCCTTGTCTTGCTTGTGTTGTAAGTATGAAGAAAACCAATTGAGGACAGTTCCAACTATGCCAACACAGTTTCTGAGTCTGTATTGAAAGTCACACTTAAACCCAGTAAAATGAGAATGATGAATTGACCAGAGTCATCAAGAGTTCATTAGTAACTCTTAGTATGGCTGTTTCTGTGCTTTGGTTCTTTCTAACAAACAGATTGGTATGCTATATGTTGTTTTTCTTCTAGTATTTCCAGCAGTTTGGAAATCAATGGTATCTTGGATATAGGCCGGTAGTTATAGGGGATTGTTGGGTCTACACGTAGATTCTTATGAAGGGGGGTTGGATGCAGGTTTGTTTGAAATAGTTCATGACCATGCCAGATAGGAGAGATTCGTTCCCAATGCTTGTGCCATCACCAATGCATTAATAACTTGCCACTATCAGTGTGTGAATGTGTTGTTTTGTCTGTGATATTAGTATGAAGAAAACCAATTGAGGGCAGTTCCAAGTTTCTGAGTCTGTTGAGTAAAATTGTACCATCCACCGTATCGAAAGTCGCACTTAAATCCAGTAAAATGAGAATGTTGAATTGTCCAGACTCCACGCTCATCAAGAGTTCATTGGTAACTATTAGTATGGCTGTTTCTGTGATGTGGTTCTTTCTAACAAACAGATTGCTATGCTATACAGTTGCTTAGAGACCAGTCTTGAAATCAATGGTATCTTGGATATAGGACGGTAGTTATAGGGGATTGTTGGGTCTACACCCGGTTTCTTATGGAGGGGGGTTGGATGCAGGTTTGTTTGAAATAGTTCAGGACCATGCCAGATAGGAGAGATTCGATTACAATACTGAGAAGACATGAGGCGATGACTCCAAACATCTCTTTGAACAGCTTGGCAGGAATGATATCTGAGTCACAGCTCGTAATCTTAGTGTTCGGTCATGATGTCGTATGAGTGATTGAACCTTTAATGTTTTTGCATGTGAGCGTAATTAAAAGGAGAAATAATTCAATTCTTATTCATAATTGTGCCCCAGCGTTTAGAAGGCAGATACACTTCTGGCCTCAATTTTTCATGTCAGATGATGTCAACAAATCCTACAGCAGGTCAGATGGATTTTTAGGAAGAAATCCCATTAAAACCTGTTGCTCATATAAACTGTGAATGTTTTATTGAGTCACATCATAACAGATAGAGACTGTAATAGTCTAACAACTTCACTTTACTACGTCTGGGCTGCTGCTCATCGACTGTCCGCCCGCTTCATCTTCACTTTTGCAGTCGAGTGTGTCAGTCGTGTGTTGTGTTTTTCCCCTCAGACTGGCTGTGTGGTAAATAAAAGGAAGTTGAGCGTGTTGGTAACCAGACACCCAAAGTAGACAATTTTAATTTTTCATCTCATACAAAGTAGTCTGCCCCCCTCTGAGACGCCCCGTCACTGCTGGCTCCCATCATCCTCCACGCTCTTAATATTGATAATTACTAACAGACAACATGACATCTGTCTCCTCTCTGCTCAGCATGGGACAGATGTGTTTTTTGAAGAACCTGAGTGGTAACTGAGCACCTGATGAACTCCTGAAAATGGTGAAAAGAGGTGAAGATGTTCCACTGAAGCAGAGAAATCACATTTATTCAGCATTGTATATTTCACTCTACTGCACTCACACACAACATGATGCTCAGTTGGTTTCATTTGAAAAGGAAAACAGGAAAAATGCTGGAAAAATAATAAATCGGGTATCTGGGATAATGAGGATTAAATGTCACTTGTTGAATCCAAAGATGTGACATCTTCTTGAAAGCTGTTGTAAATTTAAACCCACACATTGAAAGGATTTAGCTCTTAGACTGGCACAAGACGGGCTCAAGCGAAAGCATTTGCCAAGAACGTTTTCATTGATCAAGAACGATAAGTCGGGAGATTCGAAGACAATCCGATGATAATACCGTTGTACCGTAAATGATGCCTACTAGCGATCAGCATCTGGGGAACTAAAGTCTTTGAAGGTTCTAGGGGGAGTAAGCTGAAACTTATAGGAATTAGTGGAAGGGCAACACCAGTAGTAGAGCCCCTGGCTTAATTGGACTCAACACAGAAAACCTCAACCGGCCCAGACATGGATATAATTGACAGATTGACAGCTCTTTCTCGATTCTGTGGGTGGAGATGTTTACTGTGGAACGATTTGTCTATTTAATTTGAATACAAACGAGACTCATGCATTCTAACTAGGCTTCCAGTTTCTTAGAGTGACACCAGTGGCATGAAGCAATGATTAAGTTAGGGTTTGAAAAGAGTTGTATATGGTTATACCAGGGGCACGAAAGTTTTTTCAACTGGCTGTAGACAACGTTGCTGAGATCCTAGACAGGAATGCCACGGGCCCACTCCTTTTTTTGAGGAGTTAATACTGTTCAGAAGTTAATACTGTAGTTAAATCCACCTAAACGAGGTTGGGCACATGAGAGCAAAGCCAACACTTGGTTAGGTAATAGCTAATTAATCCGCACTCACCACCAACTGGACCGGAGTGTGTGAATTATGGTGCACACCAACTCCGACCTCAAAATGCAAGATGTTAAAGTTGTAATAATATCCTGTTTATTAGCAGTTTTTCCATAGTTGTGTTTCATTAAATCAGTCGTACACACAGCACTGTCCAACTTCTATCTGTAGACATGTTGCTATGCTGTTGATATGGAAAATACAACGAAATGTGTTTTTATTAACTGGTATTGTTATCAATGGCTAATCTGGCTAGAACTGGTTTTCTGACTTCTAAACTGGAATGATTTAAACTCGGATTTGGCATCATTCCCAGCTCTGACTTCTAATTTCCGTGGCAAATGGAACGCAGTATAATTTACTGTAAATTACGGTTGACCACCCTCAGTGTAATCTCTCGAAATGACAAATTCTGATTTTTTAGTCATAGTTTAAAAAAATCTAGTCTGTGATGCCCGTGTGTAGGGTTCACGTGTGTGTGGCTAATTTCCCTCTCCCTTGTAGGACACCTGAGGCTCAGTTTACCCTCTAGCTTATTTCCACTCCTCTTTCTCATTCATGCAGGAGGCTTCATGCAGGAGGCTGTGCTGAGAGCTCAGACCTCCCTGCTGACTGTCTACTCTCTGCATCGCCCCACAGACACCAGCCTTGGTTTGGTTGGGTATTCAGATATGCAGCTTCGGTTGTAGTTATCTTGTTTTCTGCACATTACAACACACACACATGAATGCATCCATCATCTAGCCCTTACACTACTGATGTCACTTTAATCTGGTATAATTCCTAATTTGGTTTATTTTGGTTTGAATTAATATGTTCCCTTTTGTTGTGGTCTCTTGAGCGAGGTCTTAACAATTCAATAAAGGAAAATATTCAACAAGGTTAGGCAACCTCTGCTGGAAGATAATATAAAAGAGAGAAAGAGACATTAAAACAAAACACCAATTAAAATGGAGCTGATCCTCAATAGTATATATATTTCATCATATATCCCACAAGTAAAGTTCAATCATAAACCATTCTGCATCTGTTTCATTGGTGTGTAGATATGATAAAATGTCAAAAATGGAAAACAGGACATATAATTGACACTTGTTTTGACCCCAACTGCTACAGAAATAAATACTCTTCATTTTAAAACACTGAACCAACATGAATGTTTCAGTCTGGTCACTCTGCTGCCTCGTTTTCTCCACTGTTCCTCAAACACAACACCTGACTCGTGGTGTGCGGCGACGGCCCCGACCGCCCCTTCAAGCTCAGACAGTTTCTAAATGTGGGACTTTGTCATCCCGTTGATGTGAGCGTCTGTCCTGCAGCTCTTTTCTGGCTCAGTCAGGCGTGAACGGCCGAGTGTCGAGGAAGGAGCGGAGACGATGTCTGCAGGCGCATGTTTTGATCTCTGAAACCGTCCCTATCAAACAGATTACGGGCGGAAATACCTGACATGATGGCAGACAAAAGAGAATCGAGTATTGAGGGAGATCCCGAGCCAGGCGCCAAACCTGGAGCTCTGCAGTCTGTTGTGTCGGATCAGAGAGAGATGAGGGCTGGAATCGGATGTTTTTATTCTGCTGAGTGCAACAGGCAGAAAACAGACTGATACAAACATCACTATGGTTACTGTTGTTAGGATTGTTGTTATCACGGCCTCCTGGGTTTCAGTTGAGAGTGAAATAAAAAATCTAATAGCAAGGTCAGGCTTCTTTTCTTCCAGATTAAGACTCCTGTTCTTATGAAAACTTAATTTGGCAGAGTTAATGTAAAGATGGGAACTTCAGAAACCTGGTCAGTCAAATCCAGTTTAAGTTTTGGCATCTGATTATTTTACATATAGTTGTGAAGTGAGAGGTGATTTGATGGACACTCCTGGTTCCTGTAGTAAAAGTTTCTTCTTTTTAATTTTTAGTTTAGTGTATCAACACTGTATTGACAACATTGTATTTTAAAAACCTACTGATAGATATATCTGTGTACATATGAATTCACAGACACATATGCAGTATATAATAAAAGTCCTGTTCATTTTCTCCATTGGCAATTTTACAGGATTCACAGTTAAAGCTCTTATATAGTTTAATTTAAGATGTAACTCTCCTGGTTAAACCATTAGCATAAAAGATGTGTTAGAAAATATCTGTTCTTTAGTAAAACGTTAAAGATAAAGAACGTGAACATAAAAAACTTGAGGCAGAAGTTGCTAACGGTTGCTAGAAAGAAACGAAGCGTTTTGAGTTCATTACCGCTCTGACTGGCTTCTTCTCCATAGCAACGGTTGCTGAGGCTCATGGGTATTGTAGTATTGTTAGCCATCTGACAAAACCTACGCAGATTCTCAGAAAGGAAACAGGTGTTTGGAAGAGAACATCCAGTGCTTCTGTGTTTAGTAACATTCAGGAGAACGTACAAAATGTATTAGACTGTAGCTCACTTCACAACTCTATTAACGTTAGCCAAAATGTAGTAACTTAATTATTGTTAGTTTTAGTTAGCATGTTTACAAACCTCTGGTGTGTTTGCTCTGGTTTGAATCAGTGGATTAGCTGGTACTATGGTGGTTTACTTCAAATCAAAGCTAGTGGAGAAGGAAGGAAGAAGGCCTTAAAGAAGCTCCTACAGCAACTCCTGTAACGAGTAAGCTAACGTTAAAAACAAAATGGCAATTAAAATGTAGTTGATCCTTTACAGCACAAATCTCTCAAGTAAAATTCAGTCATAAATGTCTTGGATTCAAAAACTAAAAATAATGTTTCAAATCTGTTCTCACCTGAAGGAAGAAACTCCCACTGCAACAAGGAGTTCACACGTCACGAAAAATACCGTAAGCTAACGTAAAAACAAAGCATCAGTCACAATGGAGTTGATCCTTAACGGCACTAATCTTTATTATTTCTCTTACAAAGTTACTATTCAAGTTCAGTCATAGATCATGTGTTGGATGCCAAAGAAAGGCACAGGCTCCGTTAGCGTTAGACTTTTAGCTCCGTCGGTTTGAGTTCGGATCACATTCCCAACCTCAAACAAAGATTTGGTTTAAGGCCATTTCCTCTTACTGTGTTCAGATCTGTCGACATGAATCACAACAAGGTGGAAAACCAACCAAACTGAACTACACAGGTTTTAAAACACCCCAAAACACCTGTTCAACCGTTTGTGTCATGATATCTGGGCAAAAACAAAAATCTATTGAACCCATTTAACTTTTAGATCAATCTTTAGCACTTGTATGAGGTATGTAATGCACAGACAGACCATCTGGCTGCGTTATGGTAGCTATAGATACAGGTTGTGTTCTATGGTTGCTATGGATACAGGTTGTTCTATGGTTGCTATAGATACAGGGTATTCTATGGTTGCTATAGATACAGGTTCTATGGTTACTATAGATACAGGTTCTATGGTTGCTATAGATACAGGTTGTGTTATGGTTGCTATAGATACAGGTTGTGCTATGGTTGCTATAGATACAGGTTGTGTTATGGTTGCTATAGATACAGGTTGTGTTATGGTTGCTATAGATACAGGTTGTGCTATGGTTGCTATAGATACAGGTTGTTCTATGGTTGCTATAGATACAGGTTGTGCTATGGTTGCTATAGATACAGGTTGTGCTATGGTTGCTATAGATACAGGTTGTTCTATGGTTGTTATAGATACAGGTTGTTCTATGGTTGCTATAGATACAAGAGATACAGGTTGTGCTTTAGTGTATAAAGGAAGAATAACACAAATCACTGCTGACATCAGAGATCCTGCTGGAGACATTTTTGAAGTAGACTTTCATTTTTTCATCTTGTACATGAACAGAATGAGTCTCCAACATGTTTTTAATAAATATTTTATAACAAATGAGGTGTGAATGAGTCTGTAGAGGCTGTAAAACATCACATTTAGGCTCAATGAGAAAAATAAATCCATGTTTTATGTTGTCATGGCCTCAAAGAGGAAGGAAAAGCAAAGACATTCTTTTTTTAAATAGCTCTTTCTTTGTGTGACCTGCTAAGGGTTAAACTTACTCAGGCTTGTTTCCACCTTTAAGTATACAGTTAGCAGGGTTTACATCACAGGTGTTGTTCTGAATCACAGTTTATTAAAGTTGTCTTTCACGAGTTGTTTGAACAGTGTCACAGGAGAAGCAGCACAGGTGTAAACTGATCAAAAGATTGATGGGAGTTTGTAGAGCGCTCGTATCGTTCATGCTGGCTCTCTGTCACACTGTCATGGTTTAATGAGACACCTGAATAGAGCAGAGACACTGTTAATGTTATCACTTAACACCTGCGTTCCTCCTACAAAGACAAATGGTTAGGTGTCTACTGTGAAAAATGATCTGCTGCAGATACTTCCACACCGGATTGACTCACCTGTTCACTATAATGCTGATTAATGTGGTGTGATACTGATTCATGAGCGGCTAAAACACCACATAACAATATGCAATTACATTCCTTTAAAGGAAGATTCAAGAGCTTTGACTACCAACATGAAATATTTAGCTTTTAGTAGTGTATATCCTGATCTGATGGATGTTAAACACGATCAAAGGTTAAAGAGACAGGAGCTAAAAACAACCTGTTAATAGACAGAGGCTGAACTGAGCGGCTGCATAAAGGACCAGTAGAAGATAAATAAGGAGTTTTAACTGGAAATCATGTAAAGATATTCCAGTAGAGACTCAGAATATTAATATAGAGCTGGAGATGTGAAGAATATGAGTTATTTAATGCAACAATATCATAATATTTGCAGGTTGAAGCTTCTGAAATGTGAGGTTTTTAAGCTTTTCTTTGTCATAATTGAAAGTAAACTGAATATATTTTGGATTTTGGACTGTTTATAAGACAAAAGAAGACAGCTAAAGACTTATAGCTGACATTTTTTAACAATTTTCTGCCAATTTATAAACAAAATGATGAATCTAGAAAATTAAATCATCATTGGTAATGAAAGTAGCACCCATACATGAAACTGTCTAGAATTTTGTATATTTCTCAGCAAAAACTGTGATTTTTGCAGTTTTGCTGTTTTTCTGTGTTTCATATCATCATAAACTAAATATCTTTACAATGTTTAAACTTTGCAGGAAACTTTGATGAATAATTTACACTTTTACCTGCAACTCTGTGAAGTCAGTAGAAGATAAATAAGGAGTTTTTAACTGGAAATCATGTAAAGATATTCTAGTAGAGACTCAGAATATTAATATAGAGCTGGAGATGTGAAGAATATGTGTCCTCTTTAATTCAGATTTTAAACATAGAACGATAGCATGTTAAAATAATGTTAATATTGCCTCCACATCCATGCTTGATAATGTTACGTTAGCTTAACTTTTTATAAACGTTAGCATGTTTTGCTTTTTTTTTGGTTTGTTGCTGCTGCTTGTTTAATTTTCAGTGGGACTGTAGTTTAATTTAAATCCTTAAATCAACTTTTTATCTTCTACAAACCATTAACTATCATTACTGGCAGAAACATGAATATAAAATGCTGCTTATTTATTGCAACAGGACAATCATCTAACTTAACTTCTGAACATGAGATAGTTTAGTGTGATTCTGCAGAAAATACACATACATGAATTATAATGACTTCATGCATGAAAGTAGCATTTAATCCACATAAAACCTCCAAGTAGAAGATAAATAAGGAGTTTTTAACAGGAAATCATGTAAAGATATTCCAGTAGAGACTCAGAATATTAATATAGAGCTGCAGATGAGTCCTCTTTAATCCAGATTTTACACATATAACAATAGCATTTTAAAATAATGTTAATATTGCCTCCACATCTACTCTTGATAATGTTACGTTAGCTTAATTTTTTATAAACGTTAGCATGTTTTGCTTTTTTTTTGGTTAGTTGCTGCTTCTCATTTTAATTTTCAGTGGGACTGTAGATTAATTTCATCAACTTTTTGTCTTCTACACATCATTAACTCATTATTCATTACTGGCAGAAACATAAATATAAAATGCTGCTTATTTATTGCAACAGAACAATCATCTAACTTAACTTCTGAACACGAGACAGTTTAGTGTGATTCTGCAGATACATGCATGAATTATAATGACTTCATGCATGAAAAAGCAGCATTTAATCCACATAAAACCTCCATGAATTATCAGGAATGTTAACTTTAACTGCAGAAATTATCATTAATAACTCAGAAATCATGATAATTAAAAAATTCTTTGCATAAATAAATGTGCTAATGTTAGTTCATGTGCATTCCTGATAATTCATGAGGTCTTAAATGAATTAATTATTGCTTTTTAATGCATGAAATGATAATTAATGTACACTTTTAGGTCACATCATCAATGCATTTTCCTTTATTAATAAAACCTGTGATACATTTTGTTTAGTTTTGGGTTTTTAGCTCATTTTTTCACTTGGTTTCATCCTGTTTCTGACATATTTATTAATGCTTTTTATTAACACAACTAACAAACTATGATTGCATTAGAATTTATATTAATAATCATGAGTTAAAGTCCTTTAAAATAACATTAGAGAGGCAGAGAGAGTCATTAAAGCAGCAGTCAGTAAAACACTGATTAGGTCTTGAATGGAGCTTTGATCACATGTCAGCTGTTATTGTTCAGACAAACTCAATGGAGGGATTTGAGGCATTTTTTTAAGGATTTAAGTTTGTTTTAACTGTTCAACTCTGGCTGAACTTTTAAACTTCCCGTTAAGTTTTGTAAGAAGGTCAGAGAGCAGCTGACCTTTGACCTCTGACCCCGCGGCTTCCTTCTCATTGATGATTGTCTGAACTGCTTTCTGATGTTTTTTAAAAGTTGTTTTCGACTTTGCTGCAAATTCCTGAAATGAGGAATTTAAATGACTTGTTTTGTCTGAAAGAAAGAAAGTAGTTTGTCTTTTAATCTTTCCCAAATCTTTATCCAATGGTTTTTACACCTTAATTGCATAACTTCAGCAGGGTTTCAATGCAAATTTAGTGCAAAATTGAACCTAATTACCATAAAATAATTGACAGAAAATTCCAATTCATGTGAGTTTCCTTCACTACTGTTCTGAGCTCCTCTCTCCTCCTCCTCTTCCTCTTCCTCTTCCTCTCCATCTGGACACATTCATGTACCATTTAATACACTTTACTGGACATATCTCAGCTTCCTCGACTCGCTGCTGACCTTCGGTAGCGGACCGCCTGCTGGTTGAGGCTGCAGACCGCCCACTGCTACTATTATTATGATCATTAATAATCATATTTCTATTGCTGTTGTTCCTGTTGTTGTGCTTCTTTGTGTCTTTCTCTCAACCCAACCAGTCACAGCAGATGGTCAACCTCCTAGAGTTCGGTTCTGCTCGGTGTTTCTTTTCATTAAAGGGAGATTTTACTTGCTGCTGGTGGAGTAACGTTGGGTCTAAACCTGCTCCATGTGAAAAAAGCCCTGAGATAAGTTCTGACATAGTCTTGTTGATGTGAATATTAGGAGATAAACAGTAGGTTTATTTTATGTGGATCCCCATTAGCTGTTACCAAGGCAACAGCTACTCTTCCTGGGGTCCATGTTAAAATAAATATAACCAATTACAATTACAATATAACATAAATGCATACCTCAATAGACCACTAAAACCAGCTTACATCACTGGTATCTTCACACACAGATGACTGTACATCGGAGGGAAGGAGGGATGGAAGGAAGGAAGGAAAGGAGGAAGGGAGGATGGAGGAAAGACGGACAGAAGGAAGGAAGAAAGGGAGGACAGAAGGAAGAAAGGGAGGAAAGAAGGAAGGAAGGAAGGACAGAAGGAAGGTAATCTGCTAACATTCACATTTTAACCACATTTGAATGAAAATGCAAAACTCATTTGTCAGAAACAGGCGATTACGGTTTATCTGATGATTTTTTCTGTGTCGACAGTCAGCAGAGACAAAGATGAAGACTTCCAGCAGAATTACGGTAAATAAATATTTTATTAGCACTAAACACGACACGACTGCTTACACCTACAGTAGATCACAATTCAAGCTAACGCGCCCGTTTCACAAACTACTGACACAAATCAAACAGATAAATTTGAGTCCTCTTGTAAGCTCATATATAGCTTCCAAATATCTGTAAGTTTGGTTTGATTAGGTTCATGTCTTAAAATTAAATTTAGGGCTGTCCAACAATTCATTTTTAATCGAGATTAATCGCAGAATTTCCATAGTTAATCACGATTAATCACGTTTTGAATTGCATGTTTAAAATCCTGTTATTTTCCATTTGAAGGCAGTTTTAAGCCCATAATGTAAAGCATTTCTTACCAGAGTGTCTTAACTGGGAATCAATCACGGCTCTGCTGCGACTCCCACACTCCAAAATGGTCCTTTGGTGGAGCTGAGGCTGGCTTGGCTGCACCTGGGTGTTTAGCGTGGAGGTGCTAACTCAAACTCCACGTACTCCGGTGGTAGTTAAACTCCGTTTGACACAGGTTGCATTTTACTTTTGACTTGTCAACTGAAGCGTCTGGAAGTGTTTTAAAGTTAAACAAGCCGTTCAAAAGTCCAGTAGCTCTCTTACTTTCCATCAGCGCGGTAGGTTTACTGCAGGAGGCCACTTCAAAGCATAGCGCTACAGCTAGAGGAGCCGTCTACGGGGGAGTAGAAGGGACAAAAAGGCTTGCTACATTAAAACGCGATTTTAAAAAATTAACGCGTTATGGATTGCATTAATCTGATCGCGATTAACGCGATAACGCTGACAGCCCTAATTAAATTATACTACAAATATGGCAAAATGAGCCACAGCTGGATCTCAGCTGGTCATCCATATTTCAGTTCTCTTGTAGTACTCTGCTTTTATACGTTAAACTTTATGTTATAAAAGTGAGAAAAACTTCCTTCACATTGTCTCACTGACTGCTGGAATATTTAAGAGTTTATGACATTATCTATATAGCTCTTGTGAATATTGAGTTATTGGTTGTGACCCCCTGCTGGTGGTTAGCAGACTATGAGAAAATGGGCTCATGAACATATTTGATTAGGAGTGATTAACGCAGCAGTAACACATCACACCAGACATAAAAATACTGTATTGTCTCATCATAGGTTCCTCACACAACCTCTCGACCCTCCAGATTAAACAACACTGCTGCTTCAGTCTCTGGATCGCAGGCATGACAGCCAACAGTAGAGAGGTCAAAGGTCAGCGTGCATGTTTGGTTCATCACTGCGGCCCAGTTTTAGCTCCCGGCTGCAGTGTGAGAAGCAGTTTCTACCTTCTGCTTTTTAAACGTTAAAGCTTTGTGTGACAGATGAGAATAACTTATCGGATGAATCTGGCCCCCACCTTGTTTTGCTGCAGAACCCCCCCCCCCCCCAAAAACCCAAAATGGAGTGAGAGCTCTGAGTGTTTGTACAATCTGTGAATCAAACATTTAAGATGTTTATTGTGTTAAAGGGAGGGCAACTCATCTGCCTTCCACTTCCTGTCCTGTTGTCTGGTTCCACATCAGAGCCAGCAGCTGGTGACTGTGTATGTGTGTGTGTGTGTGTGTGTGGACGGGCCTAGGCCACTTTAGGGGACATATTTCAGACTTGGGACCAGCTAATTGGGCATGGCTTGTCTAATTAGGAACAAAAGCTGTGTCCTCAATAGAGAAAAGGCTGATTTTTGGGTCAGTGGTTAAGGTTAGGGTTAGAGTAAGTCTCCAGCAAATTAATGTAAGTCTATGTTAACGTCCCCAAAAGTGGCTATAGTCTGAATGTGTGTGTGTGTGTGTGTTTGTGTGTGTGTGTGTTTGTGTGCTGACGGAGTGTAAAACTGTGTTCCTGCAGGGGACGGGAACGGTCCAAACGCTCAATCACCATCACTTATCAGGCCTGCAGGGCGGCAGCGTCTCAGCACGCCATCACTGTCAGGTTGAAAACACACAACTCCATCCTCCCATCCTCCCATCCTCCAACGCTCTGCTGGAGTTACGAGTTTTAGATTATAAAGAGTTTGGTTTTTTTGCTCTGTATCTAAGAAATATGCACATTGGACGATTTTACATTTAATACCAAACATTCAGGAACAATGTAGGAATCATTTTAAAAACCATAACCACAATGTTTCTGTCACCTGAACCGTCTTGTGGTTGCTATGACGACTGGAAGTAAGAGGACAAAGATGCTGTTAAAAGTAATCCAGGGTTTTGCTTTATTATAATTATTATAAATCTTGTTTCCTGCATATTTGGACCTTTGGAAAGTAAAACTCGTACTCGCATGTCAAAGCACAGGTGCTGAACCAACGCTCTGCTGGAGTTACGACTTTTAGATTATACTCAGTTTTTTTTTTTTTTTTTCCGGACATGTTGCTCTGTATCTAAGAAATATGCTCATTTTACAATTTACATTTAATACCAAATGTTCAGCAACAAAATAGGAATTAGCGACTCATTTTAAAAAACCTTAATGTTTCTGTCGCCTGTACCGTCCTCTGGTTGCCATGACGACTGGAAGTCAGAGGCCAAAGATGCTGTTGACAAGGTTTCCTACATATTTGGACCTTTGGAAAGTAAAACTCTGATGTGATGGATCCCTTGTTTGTACTTGCATGTCAAAGCACAGGTGCTGAACCAATGACTTTTAGATTATACTCAGTTTTTTATCTAAGAAATATGCACATTGGACGATTTTACATTTAATACCAAACATTCAGCAACAAAATAGGAATTAGCGACTCATTTTAAAACCATAAGCACAATGTTTCTGTCACATGAACCGTCCTCTGGTTTGTTACATAGTCTGTTAAAAGTAATCCAGGGTTTTCTATTACTATTATAAATCTGTTGACAAGGTTTGCTGCATATTTGGACCTTCGGAAACTCAAACTGTGATGTAATGGACGTCCTGTTTGTTCTCGCATGTCAAAGCACGGCTGTGATCTATCTGAAGAGCCTCTTGTCCAACATTTTGCTCTGATGAAGCTCAAATCATAAAAAACTCACATTAGATTAGAGCTGCAGTGATTATTCAATGAATCCAATGCCAAATATTCACTGGCTCCAGCTCCTTAAATGTGACTTTTAGTTCAATAAAACAGGGTTGTTGGTAATGATAACAAGCGTTTAACCCTATTTTCAGACAAAACAAGCAGTTCATTGAGCAAATAATGTCCTAAACCTTTTTTATTTGTCCTTATTTGACCTCCATTGAGCCTTGAATGCAGCGATTTTCCCAAAAGTGGAGGAAAAAAAAGCTGTTTTTCATTCTTTCCTTGGCAAATGGAAATAAAGGAGTTTGTGTAATTCATGTCAAACTGTCAGTACGACTCCAGCACTGTTCTCACACACATGCTCACTATTATCTGCTGTTTTCACTGTTCTCTTTTAAAATAATTAGATTTAGTGTTTTTTCACCAGAGTTACACCCTGACTCTGAAAAGACGTTACAAACATGAAAATTATAGTTTTACAGTTGAATTAATGTTTAAAATGTAAAGAAAAAAGCTTCAAATACTCATTACCTTTAGGGTTTAGGGTTTAAATATCACCAAAATCTTCAGCCTTTCATGCTTATTGTAAAAAATCACCTGGTTGATGATCTTATATATAAATACATTATATATACGTACAACTATCACCTAGATCTAAACTTAATGAAACAACTTATTTACTTTTTTGGGCCTTTTTCGAACCTTAATCAAGAAAAATGGACTCAGGACTTTGACTCCAGCTTGGTTTTGGGAGTTTTACTGGTTTTGCTGGTTTTGCTGGTTTTACTGGACGCACACAACATGATGTCACTGTCTGGTTTTGAAGCCTTCAGTTTTTTGTGTTTTTGGAGCCAGAAGTGACCATATTTGGACGCGGGGGTGGAGCTAGCATCAGCTGCTAAAATCAGGCTTGAAACTAAATTTACTTATCGGAGAACTTCCCGATGTTTTAGAAAGCAAATCAGACAATTAAAATATTACAATGAACTATAATAAACTGAAAACAGCTCCGACTTTAATCCTAATTTAGTCTACGGTTACGTTACATAACAAACGTCACCGTGGTAGCGACTTGCCAAACGTCTTTAAAGTCTGTGTAAAGTAAGAATAAATATGTGTTCTGAGTTTGACATACCACAGATAAGTGTGTTGTTAACCACCCTGCCAAATTTGAATTATTAAAAAAATTGTCAAATATATGAAATTAGGCTTCAAAGTTGTGTAAAAATCAGCCTCTTTCTCTGCTCCCAAACGCTGAAGCCCTGCCCCCTACCAAGTTTCACCTGTCAATCAAAGTCACCACCTCTACCAGAAACATGGACGCTACGTCTGAGAGCTTTCTGCTGCTAGCTCGGCTGCTAGCTTAGCGGCTAGCTCAGCGGGTAACTCAGCTAACTGGCTAACTGTAGACTGTAGTAGTAGTAGTGCTAACTCAGCTAACTGGCTAACTGTAGACTGTAGTAGTAGTAGTGTGTGCTGAATGTATTTATACCTCTACAGCAGGAGGGGCGGGTTTATGCTAATCCTAGCTCCACAATTCAAATCTAAATGGTTGAAATGCTTTTTACCCCTTTTTTAGAAATACATTTATGACCTATTTAATGTGTTTAGAAGAAAATGTCTGAATTCACTTTACACGGTCTTTAAACATGCCGTTCTTTATCGTCTATTTTAATCTTAATTGGACTTTAATTGACAGAATGAACATGATGCTGAGTTGCAGAAGATGTGAAACTAGTGATTAAGAACATGAACTAACCAGTAGAAGTGTTACTGAGGAAATAAACCAAGTGAGACTTCTGTATCGTTACACCTGAGCGACTTCCTGTCTGATGAGTTTGGGACCCCTCTGTGGTGGGTGTGACATCACTGTCTCAGGCACAAAAATTACATCACCACAAATCCTCCCCCCTCATGACCCCGCCCGTCTGGGCTGCCCCCAGCTGCCAAAACAAGCGAGCGGACCGAGGCGCAGCCCTGACCTAAATTCTCCCAGCGAGATTCTTCTTAAAGCTGCAGAGACACAGACGGACGAGACAGAGACGGAGACGGAGAACGCTTAGAGAGAGAAAGAGAGAGAAACTCAGAGACAGACGCTGAGAGAGAGAGAGAGACGGAGACAAACGCTTAGACAGACAGAGACGAATGCTGAGAGACAGAAACTCAGAGACAGACGCTGAGAGACATAAACAGAGTCTGAGAGACAGAGGGACAGACTGACAGACAGAGACAGACATTGACGGACGATGAGAGAGAGAGAGAGAGAGACGGAGACTCAAACAGACGCTTAGAGACAGAGACGAATGCTGAGAGACAGAAACTCAGAGACAGACGCTGAGAGACACAGACGAACGCTGAGAGAGAGAGAGACAGAGACGGAAACTGAGAAACAGATATAGTCACTGAGAGACACAAACAGAGTCTGAGAGACAGACTGACAGACAGACAGACAGAGACAGACATTGACGGACGCTGAGAGAGACGGAGACTCAGACAGACGCTTAGAGACAGAGAGAGTTACTGAGAGATACAGTCAGACGCTCAGAGACGGGGACTGAGAGACAGAGACGGACGCTAAGAGACAGATTTAGTCACTAAGACGCAGAGACAGACAGAGGGACAGACGCTTAGAGACAGATATTGAGAGACAGAGGGACAGATAGACACTGACGGACGCTGAGAGACAGAGACAGTAACTGAGAGCCACAACAGAGGGACACAGACATTGAGAGACAAATATAGTCACTAAGACACAGGGACAGACACTGAGAGAGACACAGAGAGACAGACGGACGCTGAGAGACAGATATAGTCACTAAGACACAGGGACAGACACTGAGAGAGAGACACAGAGAGACAGACGGACACTGAGAGACAGATATAGTCACTAAGACACAGGGACAGACACTGAGAGAGACACAGAGAGACAGACGGACGCTGAGAGACAGATATAGTCACTAAGACACAGGGACAGACAGAGAGAGAGAGAGAGAGACAGGCGGACGCTGAGAGACAGATATAGTCACTAAGACACAGGGACAGACAGAGAGAGAGACACAGAGACAGACAGACACTGAGAGACAGATATAGTCACTAAGACACAGGGACAGACAGAGAGAGAGAGACAGACGGACGCTGAGAGACAGATATAGTCACTAAGACACAGGGACAGACAGAGACAGAGAGACAGACGGACGCTGAGAGACAGATATAGTCACTAAGACACAGGGACAGACACTGAGAGAGACACAGAGAGACAGACGGACGCTGAGAGACAGATATAGTCACTAAGACACAGAGACAGACAGAGAGAGAGACACAGAGAGACAGACGGACCCTAACGGACGCTGAGAGACACAGAGACGTGCAGAGATAAAGACAGAGACAAATACAGACAGAGACGAAGACACAGATGCCTGAGACTGTGACAGACGAAGACAGAGACGTAAAAGACTGTTTAAAAAAGGGATACAGACGGAGACGAATAGAGACAGACGGAGACAGACGGAGAGTCCTCACTCTTATTTTTCACCTGAACCTGATTCTGGATTAAAAACGCAGCAAACTGATTATTAGTATCTTTATTATATTTATTATTAGTAATAGTAGTATTAGTATTATTAGGGCCCGAGCTCTGACCAGCGTGAAGCCGTATTGTATCTGTAACCCGACGTGCATTGGGGGGTGTGAGGGCCGTTCATCACTGCTTGCAGCTTTAATTTTTATTTTTTTGTTTTTTTGTAGTTGTAGTAATTCTTCTTCTTGACACATTTCTTTTCATTTAGTAATAGTAGTAGTATTATTATTAGGGCCCGAGCTCTGACCAGCGTGAAGCCGTATTGTATCTGTAGACCGACGTGCATTGGGGGGGTACGAGGGCCCGTTCACCGCTGCTTGCAGCTTTAATTTTTATTTTTTTGTTTTTTAGTAGTTGTAGTAATTCTTCTTCTTCTTGACGCATTTCTGAGCTGTGAGACAGTTTGATTCATAACTTATCACTCTGTCCTACATGATGGAATATTAATTCACTGTCTGGTTTAAAGTTTGTCTTTTTTAGATATTTCATATTATTCCTTTAATAAAGTGAAACATCTGAACTTTTTATAAGTTTAGAGGAAACTCATCAAACCCTAAAATCACATAGAATCATAAAAAACATCATAGTTATGTTATTATATATATTATATTATATATATATTATATTATAGAAATGTTGTGAGGTTGGAGCTCAGCAGCATTATAATACATTAGAGACATATTACAGGTATATTATCAGAGCTCATAATGCTAATAATATGAATCACCTTCATATAAAGTCATATTATTATTTATTAGTAAGTGATTCTGAGAATTAAACTCTTATTAATGTCTAAATATTAGAATTTAAAATATAACTTTTTAAAACTTTAATTATGATAAAAACATTAATATTGTTGTTTTATTTCATTTATGAGCTCTCAGGTCTGTGCGGCCATTTTTATGTCTTTTATTTTTTTATGCTGATCATGTGACGCCTCTACACACACACACACACACACACACACACACACACACACTGCTGAGTCGGAGCCGCAGTGTGTGTGTGTGTGTGTGAGGAAGAAGAACATACAGAGAGTCGCTGACGTCGAACCTTTAAAAAGTCTTTAAATAAATAATAAAATTTTGAAAAGTTTGTGACGTGAAGCTGCTGCGTATGGATGAGACCTGAAGGAAGCAACCTCTCTGAATGTGAAGCTAAACTTTAGATTAATCATAAAACAATAAAACACGTCATCATTAATAAACCTCAAACCTTCCTCACATGTTTAAAGTCAAACCTCTCATAACCCTTCTTCTAACTCATAAATATAAATCATCTCTAAATATGACCAGAAAACAGTTTTTGCTAAAAGTCAAACGTAATAATTTAAATGTTAAAAATGTTAAATATACTAAAAGGACTAAATAATATTAATTTAACACACATTCGTATATTATATATTGGGCTGGTAGACAGGCCTGAGAGTAGAGCTGCTCACACTTAAAGGCCCTAAAAATAAAATATATATACATAAAGTTAAATATATCTGAAAATAAGCAATTTAAATTCATCCTAAAAAGTTATAATACAAGTAAAACCTGATATTCTTTTAATAATAATCAAAAGACAAATAAATAAAATGTCTCTAGTAGCCGTTTTTCAAAGTAAAGTTCCCCCGTTAAATAAGAACATTTAAGAAATATGACTTTAACATTTAACATCCACAATCAAAATGAAGGAATAAAAAAAGTTTTCAGGTTATTTTTTAACATTTTTAATCAAGTTTAAGTTTCTCTGAAAAAAAAAAAAAAAAAAACCAACAGGAAAAAAAAAAGAACAACCAAAACGAATAAAACCAGACAGACGGCAACGAAACAGACGAGTACAGACTTCATACATGTGAACGCTAACCACGAAGAAAAAGTGCAAAAAAAAAAAAAAAGATCCCAAAAATGAAATGTTGACTAAACTAAAAAACTGGGGAAGAAAGAAAAGTGACGAATGGATGAAGAGCCGGGAATCACACACACACACACACATATATAGTTATATATATGTGTGTGTGTGTGTGTGTGTGTGTGTGTGTGTTTAGCTCAGAGTTGTTATATCAGCTTTTTTTTTTCTGACTTGCACTGTAAAAAAAAAAAAATGTAATAAATAAATAAAATACAACCATTCAGCATTTTTTGCAGTTTGCAGGCTCAGCTGAATAAAACACATTAAAGGCTAATTTCCAACAAAAAAAAAAAAAAACCCTCAAAACTCCAAAAAAAAAATAAGCAAATTTCTTTTAAATCCACCCGAAAGGCCGAACGTGGCTGTTTAATTTAATAATAATGAATTATCGGAGCACTTTATTACATTTTTTTTTACCCATGCCAACAGCTTCTGGAGGATTTTACACCTGAATTAATTTTTTTTTTTTAATTTAAAATGTAATAAATCGAGTCGCTGATTCACATTTTTCTCTGTCTCTCTCTTTTATTTTTTATTTTTTTAAATGTACGTAGCTGCACATGGTTTATAAACGTAGTGTAAAAATCTGCTCATGATGATGAAGATGATCATTATGTGCTGCGTCATGCTCTCTCTCAGCTCTCGGACGGTTTTATGTGCTTTTATTTTTTACAGAAGTGATTTTTTAGTCATCAGGTTTCCTCCTGAGGCCGAACCGATCGACCGATCAATAAGCAGCCGTCGATCGTCTGATAGTCAAAAACGCTGCTTTATTTTAACGTTTAGTGTACGATAAAAAATAAAATGAAACAATAGAAATAACATGTTGAGTGGTTATTTGATCGTAACGTAGTCGCAGACTCTCACTGGTGTAAAAACGCACTTTAAGAGCTTTTTTTTTTTTTCTCTGTAAACAGTCAAAAAAAAGATCAATAAGTATTAATCTGCAAAAATCAGCATCAATTTTATTTCTTTTATTTAATTTAGCTGATTAATTAAATATTTTTTTCTCTTGTTGTTTTATTTTGAAAGTATTTATTTTGTATTATAAAGGAAACGATGGCCGGTTCGTGTCGAGTGATTTTTAGTATTTTTTAAATAGTGATTAAAAAGCGTATCAATTAAAATGAAATAATTTAATGAGGAATTTTTATTTTGTTTTATTTTATTTTAAATCAGTTTAAGGAGGGGGAGGGAAAATAAAAATCATATAAGCAGCATGAACATGAACATTTGTTGCTTTGATGAAAAGACAACTCAGCTTCTTCATCGTCTCTTTTTTTTTATAATGAATCGTGAATTAAATTAATAATTTGGAGCTAAACAGGCTTTTTTATTAAACCTGCAGCATGTTGAAATAAAGTCACTAAAATGCAGAAAGATTATTCTTCTTGAACCCAATAAAAAAAAGTTTAATTATTGACTTATTTAATTTTAAAAGCACCAAGTTGTCTTTTCACGTGATTCTCGGTTCTCGGTAAAGATCGTCTCAGGGATCGTTACTGTCAGTAAAGCACAGTGAACATGGCGGCCGTGCGGTTATCAGCTGCTGCAGAGTTTTTAATCACAGAAGCTGACTGTGCACATTTATTCCTCCCAAAAAAAACAAATACATGAAATTAAATTCAGACAAGTTTTACATTTCTGCAGCTGCTGAAAAGCTCGTATCTCCATCAGTGCTGATTTAAGTGCATTTAAACGATGATTTTAAATGGATTCATCAATAAAACTGCTACATTATGCCAAAAATATTCATATTAACTGAACTGAAAGTGTTCATGACAACTTGAGGAAACTTCACGGCGAGTCAAACACCGTGAGACAAAGTTGAAAGCTCCGGGAATTACTCTTTTTTTTTAATTTTCAGAGCTTTAATTTGACGCTCAGTTCAGCTGCTCGTGTTTCCAAAACTAAAGAAACATATAAAGAGTGTGTTTATGGAGATACAAGATTTCCAGCTGACAGGAGCTGTGTGTGTGTGAGTGTGTGTGTGTGTGTGTGTGTGTGTGTGTGTGGTGCAGGCCCAAAATCTGCAACAACAAAAAAAACAACCCAAACCGTCCCAGCATGAAGAGGCCTCTTCCGGTTACTGTCACAACTTTTACCGGGAAAAAATGGACGGAAGCGCCAAAAGTTTGTTTCTATTATTTAAAAAAAAAGGTTATTAATTAGGAGGTTATTTTAGTTTATAGCCTATACAGCGGCACTTAGCGCACATGCGCAGGAGCTTTCATGCTCATATAGGCCTACACACACACACACACACACACACACACACACACACACACACACACACATTACAACTGAAAAGGACAAAATGGGCTTTTATAGTGAACAGATAAAACACTAAAACTCATATATCAGCTGCGTTGTTTTGCATAATTTAACATGAAGAGTTCTTTCCAAAATCATATATCCATTAACTCTTTTATTTAAAGGGGATTAAAGTCAAATACTTTTATTTTTTACGCTGAAAAGCAGCAAGGACTTTTTCTTTTTCTTTAATTACGTCATATTTACTTTGGATATTAATGTTTTGGAAGGAAACTCTTCACAGAGAGACGTTTTTATCATCATCATTATTATTATTATTATCAGTATTATTATTATTATTAATATTCTGGGGTCAAACCTGAGTAGAGATATGATTTGTAGGCTTATTTTTCCTCTCAATAACCCCTGATTGTTTCTGCTGATTGTTAAGGCTTCATTTATTCATTTAACTTCCTCCAAAAAAAAAAAAAAAAAAAAAGAGCAAAGAAAAAGTTCTGATTGTCTTTTTTCTCTCCTTGATTGTCTCAAAAATTCATAAATAGGCTAATTATTAACCCTGTATGCCTTATTCCAACCCCTCCCATCCCTCCCTTCCCTCCCTCCTTTACCTCCACACGCGCTTCCTCAATACTGATGAGTATAACACTAACAAATAGAATTTAAATACATTGTACAATAAATACAAAACATAAATAAAAGACTCAAAGAAAAGTACTGAAAATCTTTGTACAAGATATAAATAGCTTGAAATATACTTATAGCGTTACCTTTGGCAAGTCTAGTTTACAGTTGTACAACCCGCGGGTAACAAAAGTTTGTCCCTTTTTTTTCTTTTTCTTTTTTTTTTTGTTCAATAAAATGCAAAGAAGAAATAATCAAAATAACCCCGTTGCACTTCCGGGGGGCAGAATATGGCCCAAAAAAACGTTTCACTTCATATATATATATATTTTTTGCGATCAATGTTTTTTTTTTTTGTCGTTGTTGATATTTACCATTTTATTATTTGCCCTTAACATCTTTGTGCGTCCTCGTCCCGGTGCCATCCACTGAGAGGGGGGTGGGGGGTGGGGGGGGGGAGGGAGGAAGAAGAGGGGAGTTCAGTTTAGGAAAGCGTTTGGAGTCACCCTCTTTTGATGGGACAGCACACCGGGAAACCCGGCGGACACACCGGGGGAGAAAGCCGGTAGAGAGCTGTTTCTGAGCGAGTCTGACAGCAGAGACTGCGGGGAGCTGCCGGTGCCAAGGCCGCCGTACCCCGGTGCTCCCTGCTGGAGATGAGGCGGAGGCGGTGGCCCTCCTCCTCCCGGTTGCCCCGGTGCAGCCGAAGCCGTGTGTTGGGTCCCTGAGACAAAATACCCGGCAGTCTGACCGGACAGCAGCCCGACCGGCGACGTGCTCATCCCGTAACTGTTCGTCAATCCCCCGCCGAGGATGGAGCGACCCAGATCCCCGTTACCGAGCTGCTCCACCGCCGGCAGCAGCGACCCGTAGCCGGCCGCCTGGTTCAAAAATCCGGGTGAGGATCCGTTGTAGTGCGGGTGATGGTGGTGGTGGTGGTGCAGGGAGAGAAACGGAGAAATCTGCCAGTACAGCGGGTTGTTCGCACGCTCGTTAATCCCCAAACCGAGAGGCGCAAAACGCAGCCCTCGCTTCATCGCCAGCTTGCCCCGGGAGGTGGCGGAGCGCCGGCGGAGCTTCCCGGTTGTCCCGCCGATGAAAACGTCATCGCTGCTCGGGTCCAGCATCCAGTAGTTGCCCTTTCCCGGGTCGTCGTAGTGTCGCGGCACCTTCACGAAGCACTTATTGAGGCTCAGGTTGTGCCGGATGGAGTTCTGCCAGCCCTGCTTGTGCTCCCGGTAGTACGGGAAGTTTTTCATGATGAACTCGTAGATGCCGTTAAGCGTGAGCCTCTTCTCGGGACTCTGCCTGATCGCCATCATGATCAAAGCGTTGTAGCTGAACGGAGGCTTGTCATATTTCCCGTTTTTCCCGCTACTATTATTATTATTGCCGTTATTATTCTGCTCCGGTGTTGCCTTGGCGCCCCCTCCTCCTCCTCCTTCTCCTCCTCCTCCTCCTCCTCCTCCGCCCTCCTCCTCCTCTTCTTCCCCCTGCTCCTCCTTGCCCGGTTTCTCCTCCGGTGGGTCCAGCGACTTCTCAGAGTCAGAACCCGGAGAGGGAGAGAGAGTCCCGGGGATGCCGGTGACAGAGGCTCCGGTGGCGGCAGCAGCAGCCGGGTCCGATCGGTCGCACTTGGAGGGCAGCAGGAGGCTCTTGATGCTGAAGGAGGAGGACCGGTGGACGGTCGGCGGGTCTTTTACATCCTCCATGCCCGGTGGCAGGTCGGTCTCCCAAAAAAAAAATAATAATAATACGAGGAATAAATAATAATAATAATAATAATTAAAAAATAAACAATAATAATAATAACAACAACAACTCCAAGCTCGTCCACCCTCCGTTATCCGGTCTGGAAACGAAAAGAGAGACAGAGAGAGAGGAGAGACAGAGAAAGGAGGGTCAGGATGAGAGATGCATGGATGGAGGAGTGGAGAGAGAAAAAAGAGACAGACAGAGAGAGACAGAGAGAGAGAGAAAGAGAGAGAGAGAGGGGGAGAGAGAGAGAGAGAGAGAGCGTGGCTTGGATGTGGAGAAATTAGTAATTAAGGAGGTTCCGACTCGCAGCTACATCACGGAGAGGAGGAGCTTCTACAACTTGGTGATTTTGACAACAAATCCTCTTTTCTGTTCCTTCCTCTCCGTTCGTCTCCAACCGGGAGTCTCCGCCGCCGCCGCCGACCTTTCACTGTCTCCAACAACACAAACGTGACATAAAAAAAAAAAAAAAAAAATCTCTTCTCTCTTTCTGTCGGTGTTTAACTGCGCGTGCACCTTCTCCCTAAATTCGCTGTTGTAATTGTGCCGTGCGTCACACACACACACACACACATCGCCCTCCTCTTAGTGCATGTGTGCGTAAAATCCTCCAGTCTGAGCTTGTGCGTAAAAGCGCACGCCTGTATGTGTGTGTGTGTGTGTGTGCGTGCGTGCAGGCATTCAGAGGCAGGCAGCTTCCTCGGCTTTGTTTTCTCAACGACAATAATAGTTTGAATACATGTCGGCAAACACTGCGCGTGCACGTTCAGTGTGCGTTCATGTGTGTGTGTTTTAAGGGAAGGAGGGGGGGAGGACTGAGCGCGTCGCTATTGTCTAGTAATAAAAAAAAATCATTGTGCCAGGCAGGAAGCCCGTACACACACACACACACACACTGAAACACACACACACACACACACACACACACACACACACACACACACACACACACACACACACACACACACACACACACACACACACAGACTCGAGGGTGGCAGGTCTAACGCTGGAACCAGAGCGCCTCCTGTTGGCAGCATTCAGAACTACAACACAATGAACCTTCAGTTAGTTTTAAAAGCAGAAAGTGTTTGTCTGTCTCATCTCATGTTGCAGCTCTTCACTGAAGCCCCATGTTGTTCATACTGAGTGAAATAAACACTGAGTAACACCCAGAACTTCATATTTAGGAGCTTTCCCGCCACTGAAGATACTCAGGTGAAGTCTTAAGTCTTATTTTGGAGAGTTTAAATTCCTCTGGTGGGTTTTTTTAGGGGTCTGTTTGTCTGTTACATGACAGTCAATGAGAGGAATCAGTACCAGTAAATCTGCAGCAGGATGATATTACAGGCTGTTTGGGGAATTCTCAGAAACAGCTTTTAGATTAAATACACTTTTACAGATAGAAAATGTATTTGAGTAGTTCAATAAATTAATTTAATGTGTGAAAAACAGTTTTAAAAAGTCTCCTTAAACTTTTTGGAGTGATGGGAGAAGTTCAAATCAAGACTACAGCCCTTCAAAATTCAGCAGAGTACATGTTTAAACTCTTTTTCTCTCCAGTGTAAAAAGTTCTGGGTTTAAATAATAATGAGTCAAATAATACATGTTAGTTTTTAAAGATGGAGACAGTGAGTATATTTAATGTTATATTAATCATATCTAAGCTGCTGCGGTGTTCTCGTGTGTGTAACGAGACTAATAAGAGACACTAAAAACGATGCTGTGGCTGAAAGTTGGACAAAAAAATCATAAAAGAGCAGAAAAATTAATCTTTTATATTTTTATTTGTTCAATCATCATTCAGTAACTCTGCAGGAAAAGCTACGGCCGCTGCTGGGTTATCGCGACCTCGGTCAGGCCCGCGGGCCATAGTGGGGGTGACAAAGCCTTGAGCACGTGCATCTCTTTGTTCCCGAGCTACTCACGAATCATTACCACCGTTTGCCCCCCCCACACACCACCCCCATCCCCACCACCAATACAACACACATTATAACCATGATCATCATTTATCATCTCAGCTCGCTGCATCAATAAGTTCATCTGCCGGGAGCGAGCACACAGCCAATGCGCGTGAACGTAATCCTGCAGGTGAGTACAGGTGTTGTTAGAAAGGAGGGGGAGCGTGCGTGCGTGCGTGCGTGCAGCAGGTCATAAACTTTGTGTGTTTGCGCGCGTATGTGTGTGTGTGTGTTTCTATCATTGTGTTACATTTATATCATTGACTTCCGGTTTAAGGCCGTTATGACAGTTGTTGTTTATATGATTTCATCTGATATTACCAGACTGAACATATGGATCATATATGAGCTGCTGGACACCCCCCCCCCCCCCATTAATCTGCCTGTGCTGTAATATGTCCAGATTTAACACATTGCTGCAGAAATGAGCAACACAACTGAAATAATGAAGGTTAATAAAGTAGATTTTGACACATGGGACCTTTAATGATCAGCAGAAAGACTTCCCTTATTGATTAAAACTGATTATTTTCTCCATTAGTCAATCAATAGTTTTGGGCCTTAAAGGTGTTAGCTTCATATATGTAGTTCTGTCTGAGCAGCAGTTGAAAAAAATCTAAATATATTCAGTTTATTCTCCAAGTTTGACACATAAAGAAGCAACAAGATCCATAAAATAGCTTCTTTCATTCAAACAATGGCTTCTACTGAGATATTCATTCATATTTAACAAAATAAAAGCATGAAATCCTGACATGTAAGAGGCTGGACTAATTGATCTGTGTCAGTATATGTGGTTAGGGTTAATGTTGGGCTTTATTTTGCTGCTTTTCCTCCTAAATTTCCCATAAAGAGTTGCAGCAGATTTACAGTAAGCCTGCAGCTTTCAGGGCTCCTGGAGTTTTGCCTGCTTAGTTAATCCAGATCTGCTGCTGCTGCTGCTCGGGGCTGTTATATATCAATGTAAACATATTCTTTAAGCCATGATAATCATTTAATGTCGGCGTCACAGATAATAAAACAAACACGACAGAAATCTGCATCCTTAAGTTGAACTGAACTGTTTTTTAAACTAAAGTTTCATCCTTTTAAAGCTAAATTTATAGTTAAAATGCAGTTTTCAGACTATCAGAATTATAAATCAGAATTATTTTTATTCATTTATTATATAAATTACAGTTTCATGTAAGAAATGTTTAAAAAATTACATAAAATCTGCTTTTTTAAACATCTAATGCAGCAATGAAACCATAATGATGCATCTTTAACAGCCAATTAATTCACTTATAATTTCATTATTTGTAATTTTGTCAAATTCAAGAAGTCAAGATTTCCTCATTTCAGCTTATCCTCTGAGTATTTGCTGCTTTGATGTTTTTCATGTTGCTGTTGAATAAAGAAGAAGAAGTTTAACTAAAACAAAAAATCAATTTAAAGTTGACAGTGTCACACACACAGAGCTCAGTGATCACTGTTTGTTTGCACTCACTGTATATTTTGTATGACAACAGAGCCAAAATCCTGATTATACACACACACACACACACACACACACACACACACACACACACACACACACACACACACACACACACACACACACACACACACACACACACGCGAGGTCTTCCTCCTCCAATCTGCCGTATTAAATCTCGGCTGTGTTGTAGTGCCAGATGGTGCTTCTGTTTAACTTTAACTAGATCTGTACCTCCAACAAAGGCTCTGTTTGGGCCACACACACGCACGCACACACACACACACACACACACACACACACACACACACACACACACACATATATAAAGTATATATAAATATTAACCATCATCTTGATAGGTGAGTTTTCTCCTTCATAATCAGATACTGAATTATGTCTTTTGCCTCTAAAACGTGAGATTCAATTGGATTTATTAAGAGTTAAACACTTTTAAATAACTCATATCCTTCTCATCTCCAGCTCTATATTAATATTCTGAGTCTCTACTGGAATATCTTTACATGATTTCCAGTTAAAAACTCCTTATTTATCTTCTACTGGTCCTTTATGCAGCCGCTCAGTTCAGCCTCTGTCTATTAACAGGCCGCTTTTAGCTCCTGTCTCTTTAAGGCCCCCCTTAGCAACCACCTTAGCAACCACGGAACACAGCCCTTAGCAACCATGGAACACAGCCCTTAGCAACCACCTTAGCAACCAAAGCTTCTACATAAACTAACTTATAGTAGCAGGATTTCACTTCTTCTTTTTCTCCTTCTTTACTCCAAATTGTTCAACTTCTCAAATCACATCCGTACACGTTGGAGTGGAAACGCCTTAGCAACCAAGGATACAGAACAGTCTTTGCCCAAACTTTGCCATCTGTTTGTTTTAATATGACGTCTCTGATCAGTTATTCCTCTCTGTTCTACATCTAAAGGCTGTCTCCACATCTCTACCCCCAGACTGTGGCACAGTTTGCCCCCCAACTACTACATCTTCCTCTTCTATTACCACCTTTAAATCCCGGCTAAAGACCCACCCATCTTAATACGATTGGATCTGAGTCTCCTTAATCATCACTACAGTGGTTAAACTATTTTAATCTTGTCTTCTATTTCCTTATTCATTCATGCTCTGAGTTTTACTACCAGCTTCAACATTGCCGTAGTTTCCCTGAGCAATGAGGGATGATTTATTGTTTACAATATTATATCTAACTGATAGATACAATTTAGGGCTGTCAGCGTTAACGCATTAATCTCGATTAGATGAATGCAATCCATACCACGTTAATTTTTCGCATTTTAATGTTGCAAGCCTTTTTGTCCCTTCTCCTCCCCCGTAGACGGCTCCTCTAGCTGTAGCGCTATGCTTTGAAGTGGCCTCCTGCAGTAAACCTACCGCGCTGATGGAAAGTAAGAGAGCTACTGGACTTTTGAACGGCTTGTTTAACTTTAAAACACTTCCAGACGCTTCAGTTGACAAGTCAAAAGTAGAATGCAACCTGTGTCAAACGGAGTTTAACTACCACCGGAGTACGTGGAGTTTGAGTTAGCACCTCCACGCTAAACACCCAGGTGCAGCCAAGCCAGCCTCAGCTCCACCAAAGGACCATTTTGGAGTGTGGGAGTCGCAGCAGAGCCGTGATTGATTCCCAGTTAAGACACTCTGGTAAGAAATGCTTTACATTATGGGCTTAAAACTGCCTTCAAATGGAAAATAACAGGATTTTAAACACGCAATTCAAAACGCCATTAATCACGATTAACTATGGAAATACTGCGATTAATCTCGATTAAAAAAATTAATCGTATTACAGCCCTATTAAAAACACAAATCAGAAGTAAAATGAAATAAAAGTTTAATAAAAGCTAGACTAAAAACTATGTTAAGAGATTCACAACACAAAAGAAACAAAAGAAAATGATAAAACAGAATGATAATAATAGTAATAAAATAAAGTATGTGAAGGGTCACTTGCTCAACAGATAATGACAGTGAATCCCAAATGTTGCCAATGAGACTGGATGCACTCTTACATTAATGATTATGGGCTTAACCTCTAATAAGGTAAGCAGCCTGAACTGTAAGCTTGCTCCATAAGGGGAAGCTCCATTCAACTCTCCGCCTTCATTCCCTGATTATCCTGAGCAGGGTTGGAGGGTTGGAAGTGACCCACTGAGTTTCCTCTGACTCATGTGGAGACAAACACGAACCGGATCCAAACCGTGACGCGTTTGCCGTCATCGTGTCAAATCTGCGAGGGCGTAAAAGCCGCTATCAATCAATCTCAATCAATCAATCTTTATTTATATATATCTTTCCACATAGAGCAGGTCTAAACCCAACTCTTCAGGTTTTAACCCTCCTGTCGTCCTCCCGGGTCAAATTGACCCCGTCTCTTTTGACCGTTCCTTCTTTCCTCCCTCCCTTCCTTCCTTCCTTCCTTCCTCTTTCTTTAATTTTTCCTTCGTTCTTCCCCTCCTTCCCTCTTTCTTTGCTCCCTCCTCCTTCCATACTTCCTTCCTTCCTTCATTCCTTCCTTCCTTCTGTCCTTCTTTCCTCCCTTCTGTCCTTCTTTCCTCCCTTCTGTCCTTCTTTCCTTCCTTCCTTCTGTCCTTCTTTTCCTTCCTTCTTTCCTTCCTTCCTCTCCTTACTTTCTTCCCCTTTTCCTCCCTCCCTCCCTCCCTCCCTCCCTCCCTCCCTCCCACCTTCCACCTTTCCTTCCTTCCTCCTTTCCTTCTCTCCTTACTTTCTTCCCCTTTTCCTCCCTCCCTCCTTCCTCCTTTACTTCCTCATTCCTTCCTTCCTTCTTTCCTCCCTTCCTTCTTTCCTCAGTCCTTCCTTGACTTGAGGAGGAGGGATAATTTTAAAGAGACCCAACATTCCCACATGAGCAGCACTTGGTGACAGTGGAGAGAAAAAAAACTCCCTTTTAACAGGAAGAACCCTCAGAACCAGACTCAGAGTGGGAGAACATCTGCGTCCACCGGTTGGAGTAGAGAGGAGAGAGGAAGGATAGAGGAGAGAGGAAGAGGAGGAGAGAAGAAGAGGAAGGAGAGAGAGGAAAGAGGGGAGAGAGAGAGGAAGAGATAGAGAGGAGAAGAGGAAGGAGAGAGACAGAGAGGAAGGAGAGGAGAAAGAGGAGTAGAGAGGAGAGAGAGGAAGGAGAGGAGAGAGAGAGAAAGGAGAGAGGAGAGAGAGAGAGAGGAAGGAGAGGAGAGAGAGAGGAGAGGAGAGAGAGGAAGAGGAGGAGAGAGGAAGGAGAGGAGAGAGAGGAAGAGGAGGAGAGAGGAGGAGAGAGAGAGAGAGAGGGAGGAAGGAGAGAGAGAGAGAGAGAGGAGAGGAGAGAGAAGCACATTGAAGGTCCGGGACTGGAATCTGTCATCCGGACGTCTACAGGCCCAGATTACCTGTGAGAGGGAGGGAGGAAGGAAAGGAGGGAGGAAAGAAGGGAGGAATGAAGGAAGGAAAGGAGGGAGGAATGAAGGAAGGAAAGAAGGGAAAAAGAAAGGAGGGAGGAAGGAAGGGAGGAAGAAGGAAGAGAGGAAGGAAGGAAGCAAAGAAAGAAAGAAGGAGGAAGGTAGGAAAGAAGGAAGGGAGGAAAGAAGGAGGAAGGTAGGAAGGAAGGAAGGAAAGAAGGAACAGTCAAAACAGACGGGGTCAATTTGACCCGGGAGGACGACAGGAAGGTTAAGTAGAGGACTGAGACCACCTGGAAAGTGAAAGTCTAACCAAACCAGATGAGACTTTACTCTTTATTTCCTCTCTGACAGAAGAACCGTGCAGCTCTCGTCCCTCCACAGTCCGACGGTTTCAGCGGTCGGTGGGTCGGGCGGTGGGTGGGTCGGGCGGGCGGTGTCAGAGGACAGAGAGAGAGGAGAGAGAGGAAGGAGAGGAGAGAGAGAGAGACAGAGAGAGAGAGAGAGAGGAAGGAGAGGAGAGAGAGAGAGACAGAGAGACAGAGAGAAAGAGAGAGAGAGAGAGAGAGGAAGGAGAGGAGAGAGACAGAGAGAGAGACAGAGAGAAAGAGAGAGAAAGAGAGAGAGAGGAGAGAGAGAGAGAGAGAGAGGAAGGAGAGGAGGGAGAAGCACATTGAAGGATGTCTACAGGCCCGGATTACCTGTGAGAGGAAGGAAAGGAGGGATGGAGGAAGGAAGAAGGAAGGAAGGAAAGGAGGGAGGAATTGAAGGAAGGAAAGAAGGGAGGAAGGAAGGAAGGGAGGAAAGAAGTAAGGAAGGAAGGAAAGAAGGAGGAAGAAAGGAAAGAAAGAAGGAGGAAGAAGGAAGGAAAGGAAGGAAGGAAGGGAGGGAGCACAGTCCACACTCCACAGTTGGGCGGTTTCAGCAGTTGGGCGGTCGGTCGGTGGGTCGGGCGGTCGGGCGGTGGGTCGGCTGGTGTCAGTTTTTCCGCTGGCCCGAGCTCGACGACCAGCTGCACAGATTACAGCACTGTTGCCAAAACAGCACAACTATCTATAAGCAGCTTTTAAGAGTTAGATTATCATGAGTCTGCTCTCACTAAACATGAACTTGGCTGACTCCTCGTTCCCCTAGGATGGAGACAGAAACCTGACGTAGCGTTCGTCGTACAGTTTTAACGCAGCTCAAACTTCAGGACCAACTGTTCTGTTTTCTAGGAAGAGGGAAGAGGGATTACACCTTTTAAATGTTAAATCCAATTCAATAATCAAGGAGAGGAGAAGTGAGGAGGATTCATTTAACCTTCCTGTCGTCCTCCCGCCCATCTGTTTTGACTGTTCCTTTCCTCCCTTCCTTCCTCCTTTCCTTCCTTCCTTTCCTTTCCTTCCCTCCCCTCCCTCTTTCCTTTCCTTCCTTCTTCCTTCCTCCCTCCCTCCCTTCCTTCTTTCCTCCCTCCCTTTCTTCTTCCTTCCTCTCTCCCTCTTTTCCTTCATTCTTCCTCCCTTCCTCCCTCCCTCCTTTCCTCCTTCCTTCCCTTCCTTCTTTCCTTTCCTCCCTTCCTCCCTCCCTCCTTTCCTTCATTCTTCCTCCCTTCCTTCCTTCCTCGCTTCCATCCTTCCTCTTTTCCTTCATTCTTCCTCCCTTCCTTCCTCCCTCCTTTCCTTCCCTCCCTCCTTCCTTCCTCCCTCCCTCTTTTCCTTCATTCTTCCTCCCTTCCTCCCTCCCTCCCTTCCAGCCTTCCTTCCTTCCTTCCTTCCTTCCTTCCTTCCTTCCTTCCTCCCTTTTTTCCTTCCTTCTTCCTGCCGTCCATCCTTCTTGACTCCCTCCCTTCTTTCCATCCTTTCTTCCTCCCTTCCTTCCTTGACTTGAGGACAACAGGAGGGTTAACAGGAGTGAGACCAGGCGAGGAGTTCCTGTCCTCTGAAATGAGGCCAACCAGGAAGTAACTTAGAGCTGCATTCTATCAAAAGGCCACCAGGGGGCGACCGTCTCTATACAAGTCAATGGAGAATTCACCAACTTCTCACTTGATTTCTAACCTCAGTAAACGTTTTCAAAATGTGTTTATGGTCTCAATCGCTAGTTTAAAGCCTTCTTCAATGCAGTATGATGTTCATTTGGGACATTTTGGCCTCCCTGATTTTATATGTGACGATAAAGCAGGGTATGCATTAGGGCGTGGCTACGTCCTGATTGACAGGTTGATTGACCAATGTCCTCCAGATCCAGCCATCACAACCATAGCAACCTCCCCGCTCCGCCGTTGGTCCCGCCCATACATCCGTTCATGACTCCGCCTCATGCCCATATAAGTAGAATCCGTGTTAATTTTTTCCCAGAATGCACCTGAAATTTTCAAGATGGCGCTGCCTAGATTAGAAACTATTGGCTTCCGAGCAGCAGTCCACAAACCAATGGGTGACGTCACGGATGTTACGTCCATTTCTTTTATACAGTCTATGAGTGAGACTCAGGGTTAATCTCTGAAGATCTTCCACGTTTCCTCAGTTATATGTAAGTGTTTGTAAATCAGTTACTGCTATTGGATGCTGAGGACAAAGAGTGTATTACTCCCAATGTATATATTTTGTTTTCTGATTCACCATCTGGTTAATAGAGGATCTTTGTTAACGGTATGTCTGATTATCGGTTGGGTCCCAACTGTCACTATCCAGCCACCTGCTTGTCAGTAAGGTTTGAAAACCAGCCAAAAAAAGAAAAGAAAGAGCTGTGTGAAAGCTACATGTTTAACCCTTTATAGGACACTCGTTGAAAGGAAGGGAGGAAGGAAAGGAAGGATGGAGGAAAGAAAGAAGGAAGGAAGGAAGGTAGGGGGGAGGAAAGAATGAGAGAAGGAGGGAGGGAGGAAGGGAAGAAGGAAGGAAGGAAGAAGAAAGGGGGATAGAGGAAGGAAAGAAGGAAGGAAGGGAGGAGAGAAGGAGGGAGGGAGGAAGGAAAGGAAGGAAGGACGGAGGAAGGAAGGAAAGAAGGAAGGGAGGAGAGAAGGAATGAGGGAGGGAGGAAGGGAAGAAGGAAGGGAGGAGAGGAGGAGGGAGGGAGGAAGAACAGATGGAAGGAAGGAAAGGAAGGAAGGACGGAGGAAGGAAAGAAGGAAGGGAGGAGAGAAGGAGGGAGGGAGGAAGGACAGATGGAAGGAAGGAAAAGAAGGAAGGACAGAGGAAATAAGGAACGAGGGAGGGAGGAAGGGAAGAAAGAAGGCAGGGAGAAAGGAAAGGAAGGGAGGAAGGAAGGAAGGATATTTTGGGATATTTACAGAAGTTACCAAATATAATTATTTGCCCAATAAAGGGTTAAAGGATGAGGAAGGAAGGAAAGGAAGGATGGAGGAAAGAAAGAAGGAAGGAAGGAAGGAAGGTAGGGAGGAGGAAAGAATGAGAGAAGGAGGGAGGGAGGGAGGAAGGAAAGAAGGAAGGGAGGAGAGGAGGAGGGAGGGAGGAAGAACAGATGGAAGGAAGGAAAAGAAGGAAGGATGGAGGAAGGAAAGAAGGAAGGGAGGAGAGAAGGAGGGAGGGAGGAAGGACAGATGGAAGGAAGGAAAAGAAGGAAGGACGGAGGAAATAAGGAACGAGGGAGGGAGAAAGGAAAAGAGGAAGGGAAGAAAGAAGGCAGGGAGAAAGGAAAGGAAGGAAGGAAGGAAGGATGGAAGGAAGAAAGGATGGATATTTTGGGATTTTCCTTTCTCCCTCCCCTCGTTCCTTATTTCCTCCGTCCTTCCTTCTTTTCCTTCCTTCCATCTGTCCTTCCTCCCTCCCTCTTTCTCTCCTCCCTTCCTTCTTTCCTTCCTCCATCCTTCCTTCTTTCCTTCCTTCCATCCTGTCTTCTCCTCCCTTTCCTCTCCTCCTTCCTTCTTTCTTCCTCCCTCCCTCCCTCCTTCTCTCCTTCCTTTCCTCCTCCCTACTTCCTTCCTTCCTTCCTTCTTTCTCTTCCTCCATCCTTCCTTTCCTTCCTTCCTTCATCCTTTAACCTTATTGGGAAATTATATTTGGTAACTTCTGTAAATATCCCAAATATCCTTCCTTCCTTCCTCCTTCCTTTCCTTCCTCCCTGCCTTCCTTCCTTTCCTTCCTCCCTCTCCCTCCGTTCCTTCCTTTCCTCTGTCCTTCCTTCCTTCTTCCTTCCTTCCATCTGTCCTTCCTCCCTTCCCTTCCTTCCTTCCTCCATTCCTTCTTCCTTCCTCCGTCCTTCCTTCCTTTCCTTCCTTCCTCCCGACCTTCCTTCCTTCCTTGGCTCGAGGACAACAGGAGAGTTAAAAAAACACTGTTTGTTCACATTAAATATAATTCACTGAAATCGTTACGTTCTCCTGAGTTAATAATCAACAAAAAGCATAAAAAGTAAAGAATTAACTCTCTCTTCTCTCTGAAAGCTTCATTAAGGATTAATCAGTGACTGATGAGGTATTTATGAATCATTTGTAGTTCAGAAATTATGCATAAAGACTAATTATAACAGCAAGGGAGGGTTAACAAAGACATACAGTTCATTTTCACACTTATGCATGCATCGTTGACATGTGAAATGACGGATATTCAGTAAGTGGGCTTGTGTATTAAAAGAAGGAATTAACTTATTAAACACATTAAAAAGAGTGAAATCATGTCAGTTTAGGAGCCATAATGTCAGTATCATAGCTGCAGAGCCTTCATATGATCTGATTTAGCTTTTTTTACACCTGGTCATCTCATCATCTCCATCCTCAGAGCGCAGGTGAGGCAGCGGCAGCAGTCGGATACAGATCAAAGGAAGCGACGTGAGATACGCTTGAGGCAGCTGCTAGCTTTGCTAACTAGGCTAACATTAAAAACACTGTAAATCAGAGCTAGCAGAGAGGCTAGCTAGTAGTACTGTTAGCTCTGCTGCACCACCAATCACATAACCCTCGTCCTGCATGGTGTAGAAGTCCCTTGAGATGCAGCTTTCATTTAAATAGTAGAAAGAGGTGAAGTCAGGTGACCTTTCAGCCTCTTATCATAGTTATGTATTTACAGTATGAGCTTAATGTCTCCTTTAACCCTTAAACAGGCCTTACTAGTTATGTCATTTGCACCTAAAGGAATGAAGGAAGGAAAGGAGGGAAGAAGGAAGGAAAGGAGGGAGGAAGGGAAGGAAGGGAGGAAGGAGGAAGAGAAGGAAGGGAGGATGAAGGAAGAATAGGAAGGAAGGAGGGAGGGAGGAAGGAAGGAAGGAAGGTAGGAAGGAAAGGAGGGAAGAAGGGAAGGAAGGGAGGAAGAAGGATGGAAAGGAGGGAGGAAGAAGGATGGAAAGGAGGGAGGGAGGGAGGATGGAAGGAAGGAAGGGAGGGAAGAAGGGAGGGAGGAAGGGAGAGAGGGAGGAAGGAAGAACAGATGAAGGAAGGAAGAAAGGAAGGACAGATGAAGGAAGGAAGAAAGGACAAAAGGAGGGAACATTTACCCTAACAGCTGAACTTAGATCTGAGAAAGGAAGGAAGGAAGGAAGGAAGGAAGGAAGGACAGAGGAAGGACCCAGGAGGACAACAGGCTGTTAAAGAGTCCGTATCTCCTGGTGCACGTTGTCTGTTTAAGGGTTAAATATGGTTTGCCTTTTTTAACTACACTAAATTGATTTTTACTCATCAAATAGTTTTTTATTTGTTCTCTTTTGAAATGTAATTACTTTAAGATTTATGTATTTTGCTGCCTTGTGAAGCACTTTGTATCTTGGAGTTTGAAAAGTGCTCTATAAATAAATCATTATTTTAATATTATTATTATTATTAGGGCCCGAGCGCTGACTATTGTATCTGTAAACCGACATGCATGGGGTGGCGAGGGCCCGTTCATCACTGCTTGCAGCTTTAATTAGGGCCCAAGCACTATACAGTGCGAAGGCCCTATTGTAATCGTACCGATTATTAGGGCCCGAGCGCTGACCAGCGCGAAGCCCTATTGTAATCGTCCAGATTATTATTATTATTATTTTTCTTCTCTCACAACGACGGCCTTTTTGCCCCCCTGAACGTGCCGTAAAAGTCACCAAAGTTTGCACGCAAGCCAGACCCGGCGAAAATTTCGATATTTTATGGTTTGCACAAATGGGCGTGGCAAAATGGCTCTCTAGCGCCCCCTACAAAATCAATAAAAGCGAGCCCCTCGTGACAGATTGACATAGAGAAACGAAACTTGGTACACATGTTCAACATGTCAAGACGCACCAAAAAGTCTCTTGGACACATACTCTAACACCAACAGGAAGTCGGCCATTTTGAATCGAAATATTGATTTTAATGCAAATTGTGGCATCATATTTGAACGCACTACTCCTACAGTTTTCTTCCCATCCACTTCAAATTCACACAGAATCGTCTTGACACATTGGAGATGAAAAGTTATCAAAAGCTTTTTCCCCCGTCATTCCTGCTTGCCGTGGTGACGCGGCGAATTTCGATCCTTCGCCATGAAATTTCAAACCCTCATAACTTGACTCCACATGGTCTGAGCTTTTCCAAATTTCAGATGCCTGTTCAGGGTCCTGCTCTGAACACATGTACAGTCTCGTATTTAGTGACAGTCATAGCGCCCCCTACTGGCAACAGGAAGTCATTTGCTTCATTCTTTCACTAATTACTCCCATAATCTTCATCCCATCCACTTCAAATTCACACAGGATCATCTTGAGACATTGGAGATGAAAAGTTATCAAAAGCTTTTTCCCTCGTCATTCCTGGTTGCCGTGGTGACGTGGCGAATTTCGATCCTTCGCCATGAAAATTCAAACCCTCATAACTTGACTCCACATGGTCTGAGCTTTTCCAAATTTAATATGTTTGTTCAGTGTCCCAGTCTGAACAAATGTACAGTCTCATATTTAGTGACAGTCATAGCGCCCCCTACTGGCAACAGGAAGTCACTTGCTTCATTCTTTCACTAATTACTCCCATAATCTTAAGTATTTACACCTGAAATTGGCTCAGCTGAGACATAAGACCTTGGTGATGCTACATTCTGCAAGTCGTGACCCATCATCAAATACTGTTGCCATGACAACGCATTCAACGCCATGAAATACGATTACAGTTTTCAGAGGCAAAGGATGCCTCCACGGTAAGGAAACTCAACACACACGTCTGGAGTGGGGTCATTTCACATCCTATATACTTCAATGGGATGGCCGTGACTAAATGGCTCAATAGCGCCCCCTTGAATATTTCATAATTGAACCTCAGACTTCCCGATTGACATAGAAGAATGAAATTCGGTAGGTTTATGTATCATCTCCAGACGCACAAAAACGCCATTGGGACCCATACCCTAAATCCAACAGGAAGTCGGCCATCTTGGGAAAAATGCTCAATTTTGGTGAGTTTTGTGGTCATTTCCAGGCCTCATATTTGAACGCACTAGTCCTAGAGATTTCATCCCATCCACTTCAAATTCACAGAGAGTCAGCTTGAGACATTGGAGATGACAAGTTATCAAAAGCTTTTTTATGACTTCTTCCTGTTGGGCGTGGCTGTGCAAACAATTTCGATGCTTCGCCATGAAGCAGGAAGTCCTTATAACTCCTACAGACATTGTCCCACCTACACCAAATTGCTCACGCATGTAGAGGGTCCCGCCCTGAACACATCTATGCATCAATACTGCTTCATATACACAGCGCCACCTACTGGCCACAGGAAGTCAGCCTCATATGACAAACATTATCCGATTTATATGAAATTTACAGGATGTGTTCTCCACATCACACACTGCAACATGACATGTAATTGGTGGGTGATCTCTAGCGCCACCTAGTGGACACATGCAATGTGACTTAGCCCCATCACACAGTGTTCATTACAAGCCCCGGTGCCAAGACGTCTACGTGCCCGCTGTGTCTGCCATGTGACTGCAGCATGCACCGACATGCGCGTACAAGGCGGTGCGTGGGGGCGCGAGGGCCCGTTCATCACTGCTTGCAGTTTTAATTATTATTCGTCTCACAAAACGAACGCATTTTTGACAGCCTAAACGTGCCCGAAAAGTCACCAAAATTTGCACACACATCAGACCCGGTGAAAAATTTGATATTTTAAGGTCCGCCAAAATGGCCATCGCAAAATGGCTCAATAGCGCCCCCTATTGAATATAAAAATGTGAGAGATTGACGTACATGAACGAAATTTGCTATATATATTTATCATGTCCAGACGCACAAAAAAGTCTGTGGGGCCCATGACGTCACTCCAACAGGAAGTCGGCCATTTTGAAAAATATGTGCGATTTTGGCGTTTTCCACGCCTCGTACTTTAACGAACTTGTCCTAGGGATTTAATCCGACCGACTTCAAATTCACTCAGAAACATCTTGAGACATTGGAGATGAAAAGTTATCAAAAACTTTCTAATTAGGGATCCGGTTTGGCCGTGGCGGCGCCGACAATTTCCTTCGCCATTCGATCCTTCGCCATTAAACAGGAAGTCCTTATAACTCCTACAGACATTGTCCGATCTACACCAAATTAATCACGCATGTAGAGGGTCCCGCCCTGAACACGTATATGCATCAATACTGTGTCAGCTCAATAGCGCCACCTACTGGATACAATAGCGTCCTATTGAAAATTGAAAAAAAATTGAGCCCCTCAAGTCAGATTGACATAGACGAACGAAATTTGGTACACATATGTATCTTGTAAAGACGCACAAAAAAGTCTCTTGGACCCATGATGTCACTCCACCAGGAAGTCGGCCATTTTGAAAAATATGTGCGATTTTGGTGTTTTTGATGCCTCGTACTTTAACGAACTCGTCCTACAGATTTAATCCGACCGACTTCAAATTCACTCAGAAACATCTTGAGACATTGGAGATGAAAAGTTATCAAAAACTTTCTGATTAGGGATTTGGTTGCTTCGTGGCGATGTAAGGAATTTTGATGTCTCGCCATTAAACAGGAACTGCTGGCCAAATGGGGGTACTGCACCCCGTAGAAGAATAATAAAATTGAGCCCCTCCCTCAAGATTGATGTAGATTAACCAAATTTGGTACACTTATGTATCATCTAAAGACGCACAAAAAAGTCTCTTAGACCCATACCCTCACTCCAACAGGAAGTCGGCCATTTTGAAGTGAATTTGCAATTTTGGCACGATTTGATACAATTTTCACACCACATAGTTTAATGAATTCCTCCTAATCCGACCGACTTCATTTTGACTCTGTGTCATCTAAAGACCTTGAAGATGCGTCGCAGTAAGTCTCGCTCATTAGTGGCGGGGCGGGGGAGCTTGGGCCCGATCATCGCTGCTTGCAGCTTTAATTATTATTATTATCATGTACTTTATGACTTACTTGTATTTTGTTGATTGAATCAGTTTTTCCCTCTTTGGTAGACGTTCGTGCCTTTTCCTATAATCATGGGAACATTACGGGGAGTTATTCTAATGTGTCATTTTATAACAGTTTTTCTTAGAAATTGAGTTTTGAAAAAAGTGTCTATCCTGAAAATGTCCTCTTGTGTAATTCATCTGTCATCGTTAAGTGGAGGATTTCTGAGGCTTTAGGGGCTTTTTTTAGCGACATCAGCATCTGAGATCTGGGTGAATACCAAATCTGATATCATTTACACCTCATCACAGAGACACTCAGACTCATCTCAAGTGTATCCTGCATGTATTCACACTTGCATGAATATCAGGTTTATCTTATTCAGATGTGCAGATACAGATCGCGTGTTAACACCAGGTGGAAATTAGATCTTTGCATGATTCAGCAGCTCCACTATCACCTGGATTAAAGGCTTATGAGCTGCATTTTGTTTCGTTGATCAAAGTAAAAAATAAAAAAAAACCTTGTGCTGCTGCAAACATCTTTAAAGCCAGAGAAGCTTTCCTTAAATGTGTGTATGTGTGCGATATTGTACCTGTAAATCATTAATGTCCTTATAAAATAATGATGTCACAGCCACCCACGCATGTATGTATATATATTGAGGGATACACGTGTAAGTGGAGCTAAATGGACGGAGCAACGCATTACCACAGGCAGGATTACATGGCCACTTCTTCTCCAGTTGGTTTTTTAAGTGTTCGTATCTCTCAGCCTTCATATGCTTTGGCAGCTTGTATGAAAGCAGCCAACAAAACTACATACACATCATGTTTTAAAGTATGTATCGCCCGAGGTCTGTCGAGTTCATTTATTTTACTTCAAACAAGCAGGCATGCAACATTCAAGTAGTTAACCATGGTGGCTTCAACATCGCAAAATGTTTCAACTTAATGTGAGTAATTTGAATCCAATTTTCCAGTTATCAGTTATTTGCAGGGATGGATGTACAGTGCACTACAAAAAAGGAATATGCATTAAAAAAACATGTACGGAAAAAAGTACAGTAAAAAAAAATACAGTCTCTACGTCGAATCTTTTGTCCATATAAATATCTCTTTACGTGCTTAATGTGTGTTTTTCAAAACCGTTTTTAAGTATCTGTACCAGGGTTATTATATTTTTGAAATTTTCATTAGTTTTGATTTCTATCTATTTATTTCTATTGTTTTTCAGTTTGCTTTTTTGTTCCAGTTTAGTTTTAGTGAGTTTAACAAGTGATGAAGTAGTTTTACTTTAGTTTTATTTTGAAGGAATTGACTAGTTTTAGTTTAGTCACCAAATACAGTCACCATGGAGACAATGAAAAGAAAACTAAAACTGAGCTGATTTTATCTGCAATTCACTTTAGTTTGAGTTAGTTTTTACTTTGTTCATTGTAGTTTTCATTTAGTTGTCGTTTTTTACAAAAGTCTTTTATATTATTTTATTTCAGTTTACTAAATTATTTTTTCACTGCTAGTTTTAGTTTTAGTTAACTATAATAACCCTGATCTGTACATCAAAATCCATCTTTTCTTTTTCTCTAAACACTTGAACTCAGAAGCAGTTACATAAATGATCCAATCAAATGTGATTAAGAGTGGGCATCTTGTTTTATTGGAAATATTATAAGTACGAATTTCTGTCTTACAAACAGTCATAATTACAATTGGGTAACTTTTTCTAAAAGCTCTGATATATCTGACTCAGCAGTTAATATAGAAGTGGCTGAAAACCAAACAAGCATGAAACCTCACATCAGCCGGTCCGTCGTTCAAGCTAATCTAATTTAATGGTATTTTTATGACTTCACTGTGTTTAACCCTCCTGTTGTGCTCCCGGGTCAAATTGACCCATCTGTTTTGACTCTTCCTTCCTTCCTTCCCTCCTTTCCTTTCCTCCTTCCTTCCTTCCTTCCTCCTTTCCTTCCTTCCTTCCTTCCTTCCTTCCTTCCTTCCTTCCCTCCTTCTTTCCTTCCCTCCTTCTTTCCTCCTTTCCTTCCATCCCTTCTTCCCTCCTTTCCTTCCTTCCTTCCTCCTTTCCTTCCTTCCCTTCTTCCCTCCTTTCCTTCCCTCCTTCCTTCCTTCCTTCCTTCTTTCCTTCCCTCCTTCTTTCCTCCTTTCCTTCCTTCCCTTCTTCCCTCCTTTCCTTCCCTCCTTCCTTCCTTCCTTCCTTCCTTCCTTCCTTCCTTCTTTCCTTCCCTCCTTCTTTCCTCCTTTCCTTCCATCCCTTCTTCCCTCCTTTCCTTCCTTCCTTCCTCCTTTCCTTCCTTCCTTCCTCCCTTCTTCCTTCCTTCCTTCCTCCTTTCCTTCCTTCCTTCCCCCCTCCTTTCCTTCCTTCCCTTCTTCCCTCCTTTCCTTCCTTCCTTCCTTCCTCCCTTCTTCCTTCCTTTCTTCCTCCATCTCCCTTTCTTCCTTCCCTCCTTCTTCCCTCTCTCCTCCCTTCCTTGACTCGAACACAACAGGAGGGTTAAAACTCTCATATGAACAGATCAGTTATCATACAACCTTCTTCTGTTATCAGATTATCGTCTGATACATTCATTTCTTTTATTCGGACGTTCAGAGGCAAACAGAGAGGAAGGAAGGAAGCAAGAATGATGAATGGAAGGGAGGAAGAAGGAAGGAAAGAAGGGAGGAGGGAGGGAGGGAGGAAACAAGAAAGGAGGGAGGGATAAAGGAAGGAAGGAAGGAAGGACAGAGGAAAGAAAGAAGGAAAGGAAGGAAGAAGGAAGGAAGGAAGGGAGGAAACAAGGAAAGAGGGAGGGAGAAAGGAAGGAAGGAAGGACTGAGGAAAGAAATAAGGAAAGGAAGGAAGGGAGGAAGAAGGATAAATGGAAGGAAGGAAGAAGGAAGGAAAGGATGAAGAAGGAAGGGAGAAAGAAGGATTAATGGAAGGGAGGAAGAAGGAAAGAACGAAGGAGGGAGGAAGAACAGACAAGGAAGGAAGGAAAGAAGGAAGGGAGGAACAGTCAAAACAGACGGGTTCAATTAGAGCCGGGAAGGTTAAAGGTCAAGTCTGTCTTAAAACTAGCGGTCAGGTTTCCATAGCAACAGTAAAGAGGTTGTAATCATTCCTGCTGTTCATACTCACTATTAAAACATCTCCTTCTAATGTGCTTCAATGTAAAGTGATGGAGACTTTACAGTTGAAGTCTAATACATTAATTTCTTTTATTCGGACGTTCGGAGGCAAACAGTCTTCTGTATGAACTTAGTACCGTGTTGTATTTGCTAAGTCGGGCTCAATTTTAAAAGTAAATCCAATCACATCTTTAGGATTATGTTTAAATAGCTCTGAAAACTAAATCCTGTTTTCATATTGTTTCATTCAGAAATACGTCAGCTGACCAGAAGATAAAGATTAGTTCTGTTTCAGTGTCACTTTTACCCTCCTGTTGTCCTCCAGTCAAGGAAGGAAGGGAGGGAGGAGGGAGGAAGAAGGAAGGAGGGAGGGAGGAAGAAGGAAGGAGGGAGGGAGGAAGAAGGAAGGAAAGGAGGAATAAGGAAGGAAGGGAGGGAGGAGGAAGGGAGGAAGAAGGAAGGTAGGAGGGAGGGAGGAAACAAGGAAGGAGGGAGGGATAAAGGAAGGAAGGAAGGACAGGAAAGGAAGAAGGAAAGGAAGGAAGAAGGAAGGGAAGGAGGACGAAGGAAGGGAGGAAACAAGGAAAGAGGGAGGGAGGAAGGAAGGAAGGACTGAGGAAAGAAATAAGGAAAGGAAGGAAGGGAGGAAGAAGGATAAATGGAAGGAAGGAAGAAGGAAGGAAAGAAGGGAGGAGGGAGGGAGGAAACAAGAAAGGAGGGAGGGATAAAGGAAGGAAGGAAGGAAGGACAGAGGAAAGAAAGAAGGAAAGGAAGGAAGAAGGAAGGGAAGGCGGACGAAGGAAGGGAGGAAACAAGGAAAGAGGGAGGGAGAAAGGAAGGAAGGAAGGACTGAGGGAAAGAAATAAGGAAAGGAAGGAAGGGAGGAAGAAGGATAAATGGAAGGAAGGAAGAAGGAAGGAAAGGATGACGAAGGAAGGGAGAAAGAAGGATTAATGGAAGGGAGGAAGAAGGAAGGAAAGAAGGGAGGAGGGAGGGAGGAAACAAGAAAGGAGGGAGGGATAAAGGAAGGAAGGAAGGAAGGAAGGACAGAGGAAAGAAAGAAGGGAAGGAAGGGAAGGAGGAAGAAGGAAGGAAGGAAGGGAGGAAACAAGGAAAGAGGGAGGGAGAAAGGAAGGAAGGAAGGACAGAGGAAAGAAAGAAGGAAAGGAAGGAAGAAGGAAGGAAGGAAGGGAGGAAACAAGGAAAGAGGGAGGGAGAAAGGAAGGAAGGAAGGACTGAGGAAAGAAATAAGGAAAGGAAGGAAGGGAGGAAGAAGGATAAATGGAAGGAAGGAAGAAGGAAGGAAAGAAGGGAGGAGGGAGGGAGGAAACAAGAAAGGAGGGAGGGATAAAGGAAGGAAGGAAGGAAGGACAGAGGAAAGAAAGAAGGAAAGGAAGGAAGAAGGAAGGGAAGGAGGACGAAGGAAGGGAGGAAACAAGGAAAGAGGGAGGGAGAAAGGAAGGAAGGAAGGACTGAGGAAAGAAATAAGGAAAGGAAGGAAGGGAGGAAGAAGGATAAATGGAAGGAAGGAAGAAGGAAGGAAAGAAGGGAGGAGGGAGGGAGGAAACAAGAAAGGAGGGAGGGATAAAGGAAGGAAGGAAGGAAGGACAGAGGAAAGAAAGAAGGAAAGGAAGGAAGAAGGAAGGGAAGGAGGACGAAGGAAGGGAGGAAACAAGGAAAGAGGGAGGGAGAAAGGAAGGAAGGAAGGACTGAGGAAAGAAATAAGGAAAGGAAGGAAGGGAGGAAGAAGGATAAATGGAAGGAAGGAAGAAGGAAGGAAAGGATGAAGAAGGAAGGGAGAAAGAAGGATTAATGGAAGGGAGGAAGAAGGAAAGAACGAAGGAAGGAGGGAGGAAGAACAGACAGAAGGAAGGAAAGAAGGAAGGGAGGAACAGTCAAAACAGACGGGTTCAATTTGAGCCGGGAAGGTTAAAGGTCAAGTCTGTCTTAAAACTAGCGGTCAGGTTTCCATAGCAACAGTAAAGAGGTTGTAATCATTCCTGCTGTTCATACTCACTATTAAAACATCTCCTTCTAATGTGCTTTCAATGTAAAGTGATGGAGACTTTACAGTTGAAGTCTAATACATTAATTTCTTTTATTCGGACGTTCGGAGGCAAACAATCTTCAGTATGAACTTAGTACCGTGTTGTATTTGCTAAGTCGGGCTCAATTTTAAAGGTAAATCCAATCACATCTTTAGGATTATGTTTAAATAGCTCTGAAAACTAAATCCTGTTTTCATATTGTTTCATTCAGAAATGCGTCAGCTGACCAGAAGATAAAGATTAGTTCTGTTTCAGTGTCACTTTTACCCTCCTATCAAGGAAGGAAGGGAGGGAGGAAGAAGGATGAATGGAAGGGAGGAAGGATGGATGAATGAAAGGAAGGAAGGAAGAAAGAAGGAAGGAGGAAGGAAGGAAGGATGAATGAAAGGGAGGAAGGAAGGAAGGAAGAATGATGAATGGAAGGGAGGAAGAAGGAAGGAAGGAAGGAGGAGGGGAGGAAGAAGGAAGGACAGAGGAAAGAAGGTAGGAGGAAGGGATAAAGGAAGGAAGGACAGGAAAGAAAGAAGGAAAGGAAGGAAGGAAGAAGGAAGGGAGGAAGAAGGATGAATGGGAGGGAGGGAGGGAGGAAGGAAGAAGGAAGGAAAGGAGGAAGAAGGAAGGGAGAAAGAAGGATGAATGGAAGGAAGGGAGAAGGAAGGAGGGAGGAAGAACAGACAGAAGGAAGGGAGAAAGAAGGATTAATGGAAGGGAGGAAGAAGGAAGGGAGGAAGAAGGAAGGAAGGAGGGAGGAAGGAAGGAAGGAAAGAAGGAAGGAACAGTCAAAACAGACGGGTTCAATTTGACCCGGGAAGGTTAAAGGTCAAGTCTGTCTTAAAACTAGCGGTCAGGTTTCCATAGCAACAGTAATATTCTAATGTGTTTCAATGTAAAGTGATGGAGGA
>NC_070591.1:2865120-2867620 GCF_027409825.1 Scomber japonicus | reverse complement strand
GTGAGTAGTCAGCTCTTGATGCATACTCTGCATTTCTGGAGAATCTAGTAAACCATCCAGGAACTTCTCACATACTCTAAATCACTACGCTGTTCAACCACACTACATACTTCACATGACGTCAGTTTGAAGCTCAGAGTTGCAGCTTCTGGTCGGCTCCATATTTTCCATTTGGAGCCAGGAGCTTCCAAATCAGGAGTTTCGCTCTGGAAACAAATCCTGTTACTTCAGACCCAAGTTAACCCCTTACAGGGAACACCGAGCAGTGACATTAAACTTTAAATATTGCGACATTAGTCTGACTGAGTGTGAGATTTGGAGCCAGGGAGAGTAGCAAGCGAGACAACTGTCGATCAGCAGCCACATGTCCGATATCAAAGCTACTATAAGTCTTTAAATCTTATTAATGGAGTCTGTTCTATGCGGTTTAGAAAAGACTCACGCTTTCTCTGCTACTAACAGACACTACTAATCCTCCACTTTCAATGCCGTCCTTTCATCCATTCCCAGAAGACTTAACAACCATTTACATCCAGTCACAGCTGACTCTAATGACTCTTAACAACTCTCATTACGGCAGCGAGGAGCACTAATGAACCAGGTGCTATCAGTGACGTTGATGCGTGATACGGAGCCCACTGAGGTTAAATACCTGGGACTTCCCACCTGTCAGTCTCTACTGATTAAGCCTCTTGGATGAGAGATGAAACGTCTCCAGAGAATGTGACCTGGTGTATTAACCCCTCCTGTTGTCCTCAAGTCAAGGAAGGAAGGAAGGAAGGAAGGATGGAGGAAAGAAGGAAAGAAGGAAAGAAGGAAGGTGGGTGGGAGGGAGGGAGAAATTAAGGACAGAGGAAAGAAGGAAGGGAAGAAAGAAATAGAGAAGGAGGGAGGTAGGAAGGAAGGAAGGAAGGCTGGAGGAAAGCAAGGAAGGCAAGAAGGAAGGAAAGGAAGGACGGAGGAAATAAGGAAGGTAGGAGGGAGGGAGGGAGAAAGGAAAAGAGGAAGGGAAGAAGAAAGAAAATAAGGACAAAGAAAGAAGGAAGGGAGGAAAGAAATAGAGAAGGAGGGAGGTAGGAGGGAAGGAAGGCTGGAAGAAGGGAGGAAAGGAAGGACGGAGGAAAGAAGGAAGGAGGGAGGGAGGGAGGGAAGGAGAAAGGAAAAGAGAAAGGGAGGAAGAAAGAAAATACGGACAGAGGAAAGAAGGAAGGGAGGAAAGAAATAGAAAAGGAGGGAGGTAGGAAGGAAGGAAGGCTGGAAGAAGGGAGGAAAGGAAGGAAGGAAGGAAGGATGGAGGAAAGAAGGAAGGAAAGGAAGGACGGAGGAAAGAAGGAAGGAGGGAGGGAGGGAGGGGGAAAGGAAAAGAGGAAGGGAGGAAGAAAGAAAATAAGGACAGAGGAAAGAAGGAAGGGAGGAAAGAAATAGAGAAGGAGGGAGGTAGGAAGGAAGGAAGGCTGGAGGAAGGGAGGAAAAGAAGGAAGGAAAGGACGGATGGAGGAAAGAAGGAATGAAGGAAGGTAGGAGAGAGGGAGGAATGAAAGGACAGAGGAAAGAAATAGAGGAGGAGGGAGTAAGGAAGGAAAGGAAGGACAGAGGAAAGAAGGAAGGAAAGGAAGGTAGGAGAGAGGGAGGAATGAAAGGACAGAGGAAAGAAATAGAGAAGGAGGGAGGCAGGAAGGAAGGAAGGCTGGAGGAAAGGAGGAAGGAAGGAAGGAAGGAAAGAAGGCTAAATGTGTCATAAATGAAATGAATAATGAAAGAGTGGAGGCTGAATGTAAAAGTCCAGTTTGATTAAATATAGATGAAAGTGACAATTGCAGGAATGATTATGGGGGGAAGTGAAGCTGTTTTATAATCCAGATTATATGGAACAAGATTTGACACACACACACACACACACACACACACACACACACACACACACACACACACACACACACACACACACACACACACACACACACACACACACAAGACTGCTTTGTGAGGACTTGGATTATTATTGATTGAAGAAGACTCAAGCTATAAAATAACTTTTCTTAACCCTCCTGTTGTCCTTGAGTCAAGGAAGGAAGGGAGGGAGGAAGGAAGGGAGGAAGAAGGAAGGAAATGGGGGAGGGAGGAAGGAAGGGAAGGGAGGAAGTAAAGAAAGGAGTAAGGAAGGGAGGAAGTAAAGAAAGGAGGAAGGACGGAGGAAGAAGGAAGAAAGGAAGGAAAGGAAGGGAGGAAGAAGGAAGGAAGGAAATGAGGGAGGAAGGAAGGAAGGAAATGAGGGAGGAAGGAAATGAAGGAGGAAGGAAAGGAAGAAGGAAGGAAGGGAGGGAGGAAGAAGGAAGGAAAGGAGGAAGAAGGAAGAAAGAAAGGAAAGGAAGAAGGAAGGAAGGAAATGAGGGAGGAAGGAAATGAAGGAGGAAGGAAAAGAAGAAGGAAGGAAGGAAATGAGGGAGGAAGGAAAGAAAGAAGAAAGGAAGGAAAGAAATGAGGGAGGAAGGAAGGACGG
>NC_070591.1:2830120-2860120 GCF_027409825.1 Scomber japonicus | reverse complement strand
GAGGAAGGAAGTAAGGAGAGAAGGAAGGAAGGGAAAAAAAGGAGTAAGCATTTAACCCTTAAACAGGAAGGATGGAAAATAAGATGTAAGGAAACATCATCTGATGTTACTAGTGATGTCATTTACACCTCTTTTCTTATTTTACTGAAAAATTGAGCCCGTCTGTTTTGACTGTTCCTTCCTTCCTTCCTTCCTTCCTTCCTTCCTTCCTTCCTTCCTTCCTTCCTTTCCTTCCTTCTTTCCTCGCTCCCTCCTCCTCTCTTTCCTTCCTTCCTCTCTCTTTCCTCCTTTCCTTCCTTCTGTCCTTCCTCCCTCCCTCCTTCTTTCCTTCCCTCCTTCCTCCCTTCCTTCCTTCTGTCTTTCCTCCCTCCTTCTCTCTTTCTTTCCTTCCTCTCTCTTTCCTCCCTTCCTTTCTTCCTTCCTTCCTTCCTTCCTTATTCCTCCCTCCTTGTTTCCTTCCCTCCTTCCTTCCGTCCTTATTTCCTTTCCTTCCTTCCTTCCTTCTTTCCTCTGTCCTTCTTTCTTTCCTTCCTCCCTTCCTCTTTTCCTTTCTCCATCCCTCCCTTCCTTCCTTCCTTCTTCCTCCGTCCTTCCTTCCTTCCCTCCTTTCCTTCCTTCAACCAAACTGCACATTCAGCTGTACGTATGTGTGAACTGCGTTTCCTGTCCTAACTGAACAGGAAGAGGAAGAGGAAGAGGAAGTTAAACGGTCACATGATGCATCGTATCCTCCTCTGAAATATAGATTATGGACGCGGTGAATTATGCATCACGCCGTGAACGTTAGAGGCCTTCGATCGGCGTGAAGCGGTACAGTACCTGACTTATTCATGACGGTGCAGCTGCAGCGGGACCGACTGCCCCCCCCCCCCCAACCCTACCCCACCCCCACCCCCCTCCCCCGAGACGCAGCGTTAGCTCTTCGACCTGCTCAGGATTTACCTGCTGGGTTTAGCTGAGGGCCGAGGACGAGGTCATCGCCAGGTCACAGAGAAAGGGGAGGGGGGGGGGGGGGAGAGAGAGATTTCACCTGAAGATAATATCTGCTGCTGGATCATGAGTGAAGAACATGATGTCACAGATTTAATAAAAACTTTATGATGTTTTATGTATTTCGTGCATTTCATTGAGAGCCCCGCTTCCTCCTGTGTGAGTAAACGTTGACTGATATTTCACACAGGAGCTGAACTCTTTATAGTAGAATATAAACCCAGTACAGCTCTGAGACCTACTGCCTCAGGTCAGATAGTTGAGCCCAGAGCTCTGAGATCTACTGACTCAGGTCAGATAGTCGAGCCCAGAGCTCTGAGATCTACTGACTCAGGTCACATAGTTGAGCCCAGAGCTCTGAGATCTACTGCCTCAGGTCAGATAGTTGAGCCCAGAGCTCTGAGATCTACTGCCTCAGGTCAGATAGTTGAGCCCAGAGCTCTGAGATCTACTGACTCAGGTCAGATAGTTGAGCCCAGAGTTCAAACTAAACATGATGAAGCAGCTTTTACACAACTGGAACAAACTAGCAGCAGAACTGAAATAATTTTTAAATCCAGGTTAAAAACACTTCTCTTCTCCTGAGCTTATGATTGAGCTCTTTTAACCCTCCTGTTGTCCTCAAGTCGAGGAAGGAAGGATGGAAAGAAGGAAGAAAAGGAAAGAAGGAAGGGAGGAAGGGAGGAAGGAAGGGAGGAAGAAGGAACAGTCAAAACAGACGGGGTCAATTCGACCCAGGAGGACGACAGGAAGGTTAAATCCAGGTTAAAAACATTTCTCTTCTCCTGAGCTTATGATTGAGCTCTTTTAAAGCACTTTAAACATTTCAATCTTTCATTCATGAAAAGACACTATAATAATACTATTGTGAATATTTGTGAAGATTTCTCGTTGCCTTTTTCATCGGTGTGTGGAGTTTTTTCTCTTAATCAGCAGAGATATAAACACTATAGACTGGGATTATAATCAAATGCACATTTTATATACAGAATAATGTAACATTGCTGCCTTCGTCTATCTGCTAAAGCGTGACGTAGTTTTATTCAGACATGATGTTACACAAAGAGTCACAACGGCCGCTAGCTGATCCAACTGGCTCCAATTCAAAAAGCTTCAACTTCTCTGTAGAAATATTGAGACTATGATTGTTTTTAATGAGTCATTCTGGTCTCAATCTCTAAATTCAGGCCCTTTAATAAGTGTGTTAGTGGTCATTGTGGAAATAATTGCTCCATTAATATGATTTAAAAACTTTGATATCAGACATGTGGCTGCTGATCGACAGTTGTCTCGCTTGCTGCTCTCCCCGGCTCCAAATCTCACACTGAGTCAGACTAATGTCGCAATATTCAAAGTTTAATGTCACTGCTTTGTGTTCCCTGTAAGGGGTTAACTTGGGTCCGAAGTAACAGGAAGTGTTTCTAGTATGTGTGTGAAAGGCAACACCCCAAACTCCTGATTTAGAAGCTCCTGGCTCCAAATGGAAAATATGGAGCCGACCAGAAGCTGCAACTCTGAGCTTCAAACTGACGTCATGTGAAGTATGTAGTGTGTTTAACTGCGTAGTATGTGATTTAGAGTATGTGAGAAGTTCCTGGATGGTTTACTAGATTCTCCAGAAATGCAGAGTATGCATCAAGAGCTGACTACTCACACTCACATTACCCAAGATGCAACGCTACTACTCACACTCACATTACCCAAGATGCAACGCTACTACTCACACTCACATTACCCAAGATGCAACACTACTACTCACACTCACATTACCCAAGATGCAACGCTACTACTCACACTCACATTACCCAAGATGCAACGCTGCTACTCACACTCACATTACCCAAGATGCAACACAACTTCTGATAAAAAACCCAAAATACAAACGTCACAGATCACCACCTCGGTGGTTTCAAGTTAGCTACAGCAAGGGTATGTTCACTTCCTGTTTTCAAAATAAAAGCACCAATTCTATCGTTATGGTTTCCTTAATAATTAAAGGTAACAGGTGTTTTATTTTGTGAAAATGACAGGAAGTACGTTACCCGCTACGGCTAACTTGAGCGGCTCCGAATTCTCAGGAACAAAACTTTACACAGGTGTTTTATTTTGTGAAATAACAGGAAGTGACTGTAAACAGGTGTTATTTGGACAGATTAGCGTCACATTGTGGATCTAAAGGGCTACTTTACTTTCTTCCTAAAAAGATTAGAAATGTGGATAAAGTGGTTTATTTACAGAGTTAGAGCTAAAATGAAATCAGCTTCAGCCTGATGATTTCAGCTCGGGTAGGAACCAAATGCATTGTGGGTAATCGTGTAGTTTACTACAGTGTAAACAGTCTGCTTACTATCTGGTCCTTTAGTGTGTAGGATAGAAGTGTGTAGTATAGAAGAGTGTAGTATAGAAGTATGCAGTATGCGGTTTCGAATACAGCCTATGTCACGCCTTGCTAGACTGCAGAGATACAGATTCACAAACTCTCTTAAAGAAGCATAAATGTGTTAGTTGTGACTCCTTCCTCTCTTCCTCTCTTCTTCTCCTTCCTCTCTTCCTCTCTTCCTCTCTTCTTCTCCTTCCTCTCTTCCACAGCAGCTCACAGCCGGCTGCGTGAGAGCTCATCTCCGTCTCTTCACTGCGTTCATTAAACTTTGTGATCTGTGTAAACACTCATCTGTGAGTCTGTGTCTCCCACGACAACAACCAGGAGCGCTGGTGATTCAAACGGCCGGGTTCGGGGGCAGCGTTAAATGATGCTAAAACTCAGACGGTTATTCAGAGCACGTATTTGACCAACGGTGATGAATAAAAAGAGAAATATATATTCTCCCTTCATGATGAGTGTGTGTGTGTGTGTGTGTGTGTGTGTGTGTGTGTGTGTGTGTGTGTGTGTGTGTGTGTGTGTGTGTGTGTGTGTGTGTGTTCAGATTGTCTGAGTTGAGTTTTGAGTTTTGACTTCAACAGTTTGAGCGTCACACACAGTGATATTAAACACACGAAGGAAGGAAGGAAGGAAGGAAGGAGGGAGGGAGGGATGGAGAGAGGGAGAAAGGAAAAGAGGAAGGAAGGAAGGAAGGAAGGAAGGAACGAGGGAGGGAGGAAAGAAGGAAGGGAGGAAGGAGGGTGGGAGGGAGAAAGGAAAAGAGGAAGGGAGGAAGGAACGAGGGACAGAGGAAAGAAGGAAGGGAGGAAGGAAAGAAGGAAGGAACGAGGGAGGGAGGAGGGAAGGAAGGACGGACTAAAGAAGGAAGGGAGGAAGGAAGGTAGGAGGGAGGAAAGAAGGAAGGAAAGGAAGGAAGGACGAAGGAAGGAATGAGACTTCAACAGTTTGAGCGTTCTGGTGGAGCTGAGACTGTAAATAACACTCAGCTACACAAATACACTGGATTTCATATTCAATATTTGACTGCATTAAAAGGATAAAAGGGGATGAGCACCCTTCATGTCACGCTACACACACACACCACACACACACACACTCTCACACACACACACACACACACACACACACACACACACACACACACACACACACACACACACACAATGACTGGCATGCTGTGTGCTGTTTGGACTCCGAGGAGTCAGACACCAACTGACCGGACAAATGTTCTTTTGCTCTTCCTCTCAAACACTCCCGCTAGCTGTGTGTGTGTGTGTGTGTGTAATATCACTGTGTGTGTGATATCACTGTGTGTATGTGTGTGTGTGTGTGTGTGTGTGTGTGTGTGTGCGTGTGTCCGTTCTCTCCCACCCTCCAGATTTGTGTGTATTATAGCGGCCCACTGCTCCTGTGTCCTTTGATTAAGGTCAATTTGGTAACTAGGGTTGGCAACACATCCTCACACACACACACACACACACACAATACAGACACACACACACACACACACACACACACAGACACACACACACACACAATACATACATACATTTTGTACTGAGCCAAGTCAACCATGCCACACTGCCTCATTCATCTGTATCTCGAAATAAACGTGTGTGTGTGTGTGTGTGTGTGTGTGTGTGTGTGCGTGTGTGTATATATGTATATAAATGAATACATCATAGTGTGTGGTGACATGTTCTCTTTTGACCAGAACAATGGTGAGGAGGTTTTTACATGTCTTGTTATGTGAGTGATGAGCTGTGAAGCAGAATATTAAATTATGACTTATTCTCTTCAGCACCTGCAGATGGAGGAACACCACCTTCCCTTCCTCCTTCCCTTCCACCTTCCCTCCTTGTTTGGAAGATCTTGGCTCCAAATGGAAAAGATGTCCCCGACCAGAAGCTGTAACTCTGAGCTTCATGCTGGCTCCACATCATTCCTCCATACATCCAGCTTTATATTCACACTGTGACGCTATAACAGGTTAGCATGCTCTTGTTAGCAGTGAGCTAACGGCAAACTGCATGGTCAAATTGACCCCGTCTGTTTTGACTGTTCCTTCCTTCTTCCTCCCTTCCTTCCTTCCGTCTGTCCTCCCTCCCTCCTTCTTTCCTTCCCTCCTTCCTTCCTTCCCTTTCCTTCCTCCCTCCTTCTGTCTTTCTTTCTTTCCTCCCTTCCTCTTTTCCTTTCTCCCTCCCTCCCTTCCTTACTTATTTCCTCCGTCCTTCCTTTCTTTCTTTCCTTCCTTTCTTCTTTCCTTTCCTCCCTTCCTCTGTCCTTCTTTCTTTCCTTCTTTCCTCCCTTCCTCTTTTCCTTTCTCCCTCCCTCCCTTCCTTATTTCCTCCATCCTTCCACATCATTCCTCCATACATCCAGCTTTATATTCACACTGTGACGCTATAACTAAACATTATGAACATGATCAACATCACACCTGCTAACAGAATCAGGTTAGCATGCTATCGTTAGCAATGAGCTAACGGCAAACTGCATGCTGTGTTTAAATTAATCAAACTTTATTTGAATAGCACTTTTCATACATCTGGATGTAAAACACAGGAACTCATTAAACATAGAAACACCAAAGCTACGATTAAAATACATTTAAAGTGCCCTCCCTGCCTCCTTCTTTCCTTCCCTCCTTCCTTCCTTCCTTCCTTCCTTTCCTTCCTCCCTCCCTTCCTTCCTTCCTTATTTCCTTCATCCTTCCTTTCCTTCCTCCCTTTCTTCTTTCCTTTCCTCCCTTCCTCCCTTCCTCTCTTCTCCCTCCTCCCTCCCTCCCTTCATCCTTTCCTTCCTTCTTCCTCCCTTCTTCCTCCCTTCCTTCATTCTTCCTCCCTTCCTTCCTTCTTCCTCCCTTCCTTCTTCCTCCCTTCCTTCTTCCTCTCTTCCTTCCCTCCTTCCTTCTTTCCTCTCTTCCTTCCCTCCTTTCCTTCCTTCTTCCTCCCTTCCTTCCTTCCTTCTTCCTTCCTTCCTCCCTTCCTTCCTTGACTCGAGGACAACAGGAGGGTTATTGGGAAATGCACTTTATAACATTATCAGGTTCTCCAGCCTAGTGTTGTAGTACTCGAAATCAGTCTTGGTTCTCGGGCTTGTCTCGATCTCGGACTGGGCGGACCGGTCAAGACCACAGCTGATAGGCTTTATGTCCATGCCTTACTGATAAGAGTGAAAAAGGAGCCTCTGAAAAACAGCTGATAACTTCAAATCATTGGTAGTGTAAAGATTTTACCCCAGCTGCATTAATTAATATTGTAATGTCATGAAGGAAAGAAATTTATTTAAAAGCAAACTTAACCCTCCTGTTGTCGTCGAGTCAAGGAAGGAAGGTAGGAGGGAGGGAGGAAGGAAGGAAGGAAGCAAGGAAGCAAGGGAGGAAGAAGGGAGGGAGGGAGAAAGGAAAAGAGGAAGGGAGTGAAAGGAAGTAAGGACAGGCAAAGGAAGGAAGGAGTGAGGGAGGAAAGAAGGATGGGAGGAAGGAAGGAAAGAATGAGGCAGGGAGGGAAGAAAGAAGGAAGGATGGACGAAAGAAGGAAGGGAGGAAGGAAGGAGGGAAGAAGGAATGAGGGAGGGAGGAAAGAAGGAAGGACAGGCGAAGGAAGGAAGGAGGGAGGGAAGGAGGGAGGGAGAAAGGAAAAGAGTAAGGGAGGGAAAGAAGGAAGGAAGGAACGAGGGAGGGAGGAAAGAAGGAAGGGAGGAATGAAAGGAAGGAAGGACGGATGAAAGAAGGAAGGGAGGAAGGAAGGAAAGAAAGGAGGGAGGGAGGGAGGAAAGAAGGACGGACGAAAGAAGGAAGGCAGGAAGGAAGGAACGAGGGAGGGAGGAAAGAAGGAAGGGAGGAAGGAAGGAAGGACGGATGAAAGAAGGAAGGGAGGAAGGAATGAGGGAGGGAGAGAAGAAAGAAGGAAGGGAGGAAGGAAGGAAAGAAGGAAGGAAGGAAAGAGGGAGGGAGGAAAGAAGGAAGGACAGTGTAATAACGAGTCATATCCATCACTTCCTGCTCAGCTTGTAGCCCCGCCCACATCACTACTGTCACTTCCTGCTCAGCTTCACCGCACTGAAACCAGCCAGTCGGACATATCACAGGTGAAATCATCAGTTTCCACTCAGAACCAGCTGCTTCCATCCCAGACCTAAAAAAACATGGCCGCCGCCGCAGAGCCAAAGTTACATCACTAACTGTGCAGACGGTAAAATAGGGTAAAGGACTGAAGCCGATTACCGTAATGTATCTAATATATGTGCAGCAGCCTTAATGCATCTGAGACTGTACGCTGCTGCTGTCACATCGCATCACACAGTCTACGCTGCTTATTGTTTCACTTACTGAGTGTGTGTGTGTCTGTCTGTTATCTCATGGAGCTGTGTGTGTGTGTGTGTGTGTGTGTGTGTGTGTGTGCGTGTGTGCGTGTGTGAGTGTGCATGTGTGTGTTGGATGACATTACTAAAAAGAGTCGACATGTTACACAGCAGTGGAGGCTTTAAACCCTCCAGCATCGCACACAAACACACACATACACGTGCACACATTGGCACGCATACGCACACACACACACACACACACACACTGGCACGCACACACACACACACACACACACACACACACACAGCCTCTCAGCTTGGCTCTGTGCCTGTATGCATGACAAGACCTCTGGGACCCCCTAAACACACACACACACACACACATACACAGTAACACACACAGACACACACACACATTCACACACACACACACACACACACACACACACCACCCCCTCACCAACCCACCCAAACTCGGCAGCCCGGCGACTAATCTAATAGCGCCCAACATCTTCATCTGACGTGTGTGTATGTCTGTGTGTGTGTGTGTGTGTGTGTGTGTGTGTGTGTGTGTGTGTGTGTGTGTGTTACTGTGTGTGTGTGTGTGTTACTGTGTGTGTGTGTTACTGTGTGTGTGTGTGTGTGTGTGGCTGCAGCGGGAAAGAACACTGCGACCTAAAAACCCAGCTCACTGAGAGCGACTGCACGCCGAACAGAAGGCTCATCCAAGTGTAAACACGCACACACGCACACACACACACACACACACACACACAGTGAAGCATATAGGGATGAGCGTGAACACACACACACACACACACACACACACACACACAGGCCACGTGTACACACACACACACACAGCAGATGCAGACATGTTAACACACAGATTGACAGGCTTGAATAGAAGAATAGAAATAAAGTGTGACTGATACTACAGGTAATCTATGAGCTACAGCATTCATTCATTCATTCATTTATCCATTTATTTATTCATTCATTTATTTATTCATTTATTCATTTATTCATTCATTCATTCATTCATTCATTCATTTATTCATTCATTCATTCATTCATTTGTTCATTTATTCATTCATTTGTTCATTTATTCATTCATTCATTCATTTATTCATTCATTCATTCATTTATCCTTTTATTCATTCATTCAATCATTCATTCATTTATTCATCCATTCATTCATTCATTCATTCAATCATTCATTTATTCATTCATTCATTCATTCATTCATTTATTCATTTATTTATTCATTTATTCATTCATCCATTCATTTATTCATTCATTCATTCATTTATTCATTCATTCATTCATTCATTCATTTATTCATTCATTTATTTATTCATTTATTCATTCATCCATTCATTTATTCATTCATTCATTCATTTATTCATTCATTCATTTATTCATTCATTTATTCATTTATTCATTCATCCATTCATTTATTCATTCATTCATTTATTTATTCATTCATCCATTCATTCATTCATTTATTCATTCAATCATTCATTCATTCATTCATAGTCATTCTGAGTTTGACATACCACAGAAAAGTGTGTTGTTAACCACCCTGCCAAATTTGAATGATTAAAAAAATCACCAAATATATGAAATTAGGCTTCAAAGTTGTGTAAAAATCAGCCTCTGAAGCCCCGCCCCCTACCAAGTGTCACCTGTCAATCAAAGTCACCACCTCTACCAGAAACATGGACGCTACGTCTGAGAGCTTTCTGCTGCTAACTCAGCGGCTAGCTCGGTGGCTAACTCGGCAGCTAGCTTGGCGGCTAACTCGGCTGCTAGCTCGGCGGCTAACTGGCTAACTGTAGACTGTAGTAGTGCTAACTCAGCTAACTGGCTAACTGTAGACTGTAGTAGTGCTAACTCAGCTAACTGGCTAACTGTAGACTGTAGTAGTACTAACTCAGCTAACTGGCTAACTGTAGACTGTAGTAGTAGTAGTGCTAACTCAGCTAACTGGCTAACTGTAGACTGTAGTAGTAGTAGTGCTAACTCAGCTAACTGGCTAACTGTAGACTGTAGTAGTAGTAGTGCTAACTCAGCTAACAGGCTAACTGTAGACTGTAGTAGTAGTAGTGCTAACTCAGCTAACTGGCTAACTGTAGACTGTAGTAGTAGTAGTAGTGTGCTGAATGTATTTCTACCTCTACAGCAGCAGGGGCGGGTTTATGCTAATCCTAGCTCCACAATTCAAATCTAAATGGTTGAAATGCTTTTTACACCTTTTTTAGAAATACATTTATGACCTATTTAATGTGTTTAGAAGAAAATGTCTGAATTCACAGCTCTATGAGAACCTGGATTCTTTCACTATGAACACTTCTCACCCTCAACTTCAATATTACCTCAAATTCTCCACTAAATAAACCATCAGCAGGTTTATTGGTCTGTAATGATTTAGTGTTTGATTTGAACACTAACCTCAACAAGAACACAGTGTACTAACAGAAGTATAAAAGCATAGATATATTCTGGTGATATTTGATATTATTTGAAGATGATGACATAAATTGATGTAGAGCTGAAACGATTAGTCGGTGATCGAATGATCATTTTAAGACTTTTTTAAAAGCGAATATACTACAAAATGTCTGGTTTCAGCTTCTTAAATGTGAGTAATTGATGTTTTTCTTTGTCATATATGATAGTAAACTGAATCTCTTTGTGTTTTTATAAGTTAAACCATCAGCAGGTTTATTAGGTTCATTTAACAGTCTGTAATGATTTAGTGTTTGATTTGAACATTAACCTCAACAAGAACACAGTGTACTAACAGAAGTATAAAAGCATAAATATATTCTGGTGATATCTGATTTTATTTCAACATGATATCAGAATCTACAATCATAAAAAAGACATTTTAGCATCCCTTTAATAATTAGGTTACCATTGATCTAATTGATCATCTAATTATCATTTTTAAGTCTTTTTTAAAAGCGAAAATATAAAAAACGTGCTGGTTTCAGCTTCTTAAATGTTAGAAATTGATGTTTTTCTTTGTCATACATGATAGTAAACTGGATCTCTTTGTGTTTTTATAAGTTATACATGTGTTTTTTTACACTAAGTACCACTAACCTGGTGATATTTGATATTATCTCAACATGATATAAAGCAACAAATCCTGAATATCAGAATCTACAACCATAAAAAAACATTTTAGCATCTAAAATTAAGAGGCATTATTACTTTAGTATCATCATTTGTATTTTTTAATAGTGAAAACACACAAAGATGTCTGGTTTCAGCTTCTTAAATATGAGTAAATGATGTTTTTCTCTGTCATACATGATAGTAAACTGGATCTCTTTGTCGATGCTTGTATATAGTAGGGAGGTTTAGTGACTTTTGACTTCAAGTCATGATGCAAAGGTCCCCTTTGGTATGGAAGTACCTTAGGGTCATACAAATACATTTATCCAAAGACACATTATTAAGTTTTGAATGGAATGTGTTTTTGGCGTGTGTTTTTTTAATTAAAAAAATGCATATTTTACCTCCAATTGTCATGGTAAGGAGAACATTATTGTTTTTTTAGTCTTGAAACCTATTTTATTGGTTTTATTTACATTTTAATCTTTCTTTTGCACTCTATGTCCTTTTAATGATTTTAAAGCTAATTTATTATTTTATGCTGCAATCATTTTATTTATGTCTTTCTATTTTTCTGTACTTTGTTTTTATTATGGGGGGGGGGTGGGTTAATTGTATGTTTTACATGTTTTTCTGTTTTATGTAAAGCACATTGAATTGCCATTGTGTATGAAATGCGCTATATAAATAAAACTGCCTTGCCTTGCCTTGCCTATTGGATTCCTTGACCCCAAAAATGTACACTTTGACACCAAATGTGTCGTTATATCTATAACAGAAACAAAGATATGGGCCTCTCAAGTATGGTCGGTGGGCATTTTTTAAAAATGTGTGTATTTCCGATACAAAGTGTGATCTCACTTGTGTCTTTGGATAAATTTATTTGTATGACCCTAAGGTACTTCCATACCAAAGGGGACCTTTGCATCATGACTTGAAGTCAAAGGCCTATTTTTTGAGCTTAACCTCGCTACTAGTATGTAAACGAGTTCAGCTCAAACATCCGACCACAAAACCTCTATTTCATGATTTCACACACATGCAAATAAAAGTACCAACAACCAACAACAGTCACAACCTCCAGTATGAATGAATGGGTAAATGTTTATATGCAAACTAGTCCACCATCATCATCATCATCATCATCATCATCATCATCATCATCATCATCATCATCATCATCATCACTAACCTGTGGAAATGTGCACACTACGTAAGAAAGTACACAGTGTACTAACACACTAACACACACGTACCAACATTTAAACCTCTTTATAATCTGATCTGTGCTGCTGGTGAGTTTTTATTCTTCCTTCATCTGAGATTGAAAATTATTTTACACACACACAGACACACACAGACACACACACACGCACACGCACGCACACACACACACACACGCACATATCTTTTAAAAGGCCACATTGTGTTTCTGTGTGTGTGTGTGTGTGTGTGTGGCCGTGTGTGTTTGTGTGTGTGTGTCTGTGTGTGTGTGTGTGGCTGTGGGGGGGGGGGGGGGGGGGGGGGTGGAGGGGGGTGTTTGTGTGTGTTGTGGTTGTGTATAGTAAATATTTCTACAGGAGCGATCATCTTGGCTTCATGTCAGCGTCGCCGGCTGTCAGCACAACACCGGCCTCTGGCAGAGAGAGAGAGAGAGAGAGAGAGAGAGAGAGAGAGAGAGAGAGAGAGAGACGGAGAGAGAGAGAGAGAGAGAGAGAGAGAGAGAGAGACAGACAGACAGAGAGAGAGAGAGAGAGAGAGAGAGAGGAAGAGAGAGAGACAGAGAGAGAGAGAGAGAGAGAGAGAGAGAGACAGACAGACAGAGAGAGAGAGAGAGGCAGAGGGAGAGAGAGATGAAAACTCTTGCTGGCTGCTTTCTTCCCAGCGGTGTGTGTGTGTGTGTGTGTTGTCCTAAAGACCGGTGTAATATCCAATATTTCCTTCATCAGCCTCCTTTCTTTCTTTTTAACATTTAAAAATGGTCTAATTGTCTTGATTCTAAAATATAGTCATAAAAAAGTAGTTTATTAGTTTATTAGTAAAGTGGTCGTCCACTAGTTAGAAGACTGGCGGTTCGATTCCCGGCTCCTCCAGTCCACATGTTGATGTGTCTTTAGGCAAGATATTTAACCCCAAATTGCTCCCGTTGCTTTGCTGACAGTGTGTGATGAGCAGGTTGGTACTCTGAGTGGAAGCTCCTCCTCAGTGTATCAATGTGTGTGAATGAGTTAATGAGGCGTGTGGTGTAAAAGTGCTTTGAGTGATCATAATGACTAGAACAGAGCTACATATATATATATCTATATTTATATATAAGTACAGTTTATTTACCTTTATCTTATATATGAAGCTAGTTAGCTTAGCATAGATCAAAGACTGATAACAGATCAAACAGTTATATCCTGCAGCTGTGTGTTTTTTAGTTGTAAAGCACTACAAATAAAGTTATTATTAGGGCTGTCAAACGATTAATTTTTTTAATCGAGATTAATCGCAGAATTTCCATAGTTGATCGAGATTAATCGCGTATGGAATTGCATGTTTAAAATCCTGTTATTTTCCATTTGAAGGCAGTTTTAAGCCCATAATGTAAAGCATTTCTTACCAGAGTGTCTTAACTGGGAATCAATCACGGCTCTGCTGCGACTCCCACACTCCAAAATGGTCCTTTGGTGGAGCTGAGGCTGGCTTGGCTGCACCTGGGTGTTTAGCGTGGAGGTGCTAACTCAAACTCCACGTACTCCGGTGGTAGTTAAACTCCGTTTGACACAGGTTGCATTTTACTTTTGACTTGTCAACTGAAGCGTCTGGAAGTGTTTTAAAGTTAAACAAGCCGTTCAAAAGTCCAGTAGCTCTCTTACTTTCCATCAGCGCGGTAGGTTTACTGCAGGAGGCCACTTCAAAGCATAGCGCTACAGCTAGAGGAGCCGTCTACGGGGGAGGAGAAGGGACAAAAAGGCTTGCAACATTAAAATGCGATTTAAAAAAATTAATCTAATCGTGATTAACTAGTTATTATTATTATTATTATTATTAGTGTTAGGGTTATTATTATCATCATCTTTATTATTAACCAGACTTTTTCATGCTGGTTATGTGTCAGACTGTTTTATGGATGGGAGAACACGTAACAGCACAGAGAGGGAACACTGAGTAAGAATAAAATGTTAAAGTGTGTGTGTGTGTGTGTGTGTGTGTGTGTGTGTGTGTGTGTGTGTGTGTGTGTGTGTGTGTGTGTGTTCTGTAAATCTATTTGTGTAACATTACATTATGTCTCTGTGTATTTTTCATGTTTCAGCTGTTCCTTTGATTTCATCCCTGCTGACGATGTACAGGGCTGTATACTAGGATGCAGGGTGTGTGTGTGTGTGTGTGTGTGTGTGTGTGTGTGTGTGTGTGTGTGTGTGTGTGTGTGTGTGTGTGTGTTGAGGCGTGCTGTATGTACTTGATGTTCCGGTACGTTCTGACCTCCTGGCTCCTGTTGGGATTGGCGTCCTTCAGGATTCAGACTGACAAGCCGTTAACTGAAATGTGTCTTATTTCCTCTGAACGTCTGAAGCTCTAACGGACTCTGAACTGTTTGTACACACACTAAATATGATTTCCTTCACATATAGAAACACAGGTTCTTGCAGGTAGTATATTTAGTCTCACTGTCAAAGCAAAAAACAGTGTGTCAGCAGGAGGAGGAGGAGTTTCACCAGGTTTATATTTGACATTTCATCTTTTGTTTAAACACGAGGAAATGTTAAATATTGAAACTGCAATACATTTAAATGGACTCTCAGCTCTTTAACTTGTCAGTAAACTCAGCTAATAACTAAAGATAAAGATGGACAGGAGCGATAATCACCAGTTTCTTATTTACTTCTCAGTCTATATTCGTTTCGTAACTTACATTTTTGGAAAAGTGACATGGACCCCAGGAAGAGTAGCTGTTGCCTAGGTAACAGCTAATGGGGATTCGATCAGACAGACTGTTTAACTTCTGGAGCTGATTCAGCTGGTTACAGACACACACCTACATACATGCATGCACATACACACACATGCAAACACACACACACACACACACATGCTCATACACGCACACACACACATACATACATACATGCACATACACACACATGCACACACACACACACACACACACACACACACATGCTCATACACGCACATACACACATACATACGTACACATACACACACCCCCACACACACACACATACATACATGCACATACACACACATGCACACACATACACACATACACACATACATACATACACATACACACACACATACACACACACATGCATGCACACATACACTCCCCCCCACACACACACACATATATACAAATGCCCTCACACACCCCCCCACACACATGCAATCACACACTCACAAAGACACACTCACAAACACACACACACGCACACACACACACACACACACACACACACACACACACACACACACACACACATAGTCTCCTGCTTCTGTGACTCTTCTTCAGGCAAAAACCAAAAAGCTCCAGTTTAGTTCAGAGAACCTGAGGATGTCTGGTAACAGGTAACTGTGTGTGTGTGTGTGTGTGTGTGTGTGTGTGTGTGTGTGTGTGTGTGTGTGCGTGTGTGTACAGGTTACGCAGGAGTCAAGGTTAAAGCCATCAGCACAGACCAGGAACAAATAATGAGTCAGTTTAGTTAGAACATGAGTCAGATCAGCTCGTGACTTCATCAACGTTTCAGCTGCAGCCTCTCAGTAAAATCTGTACGTCGTTATTTCAGCTTTAACATGAAGATTTACGTCTGATCATCTCAGTTTCCTTCAGTTTATGTTGCTGCTGTTGCTGTTTTGGCCACCAGGGGGCAGAAAACAAGCTAAAAACCATAGACTGTATAGAAGAAACGGACGTAACATCCGTGACGTCACCCATTGGTTTGTGGACTGCTGCTCGGAAGCCAATAGTTTCTAATCTAGGCAGCGCCATCTTGAAAATTTCAGGTGCATGCTGGGAAAAATAAAAACACAGATTCTACTTATATGGGCATGAGGTGGGGCCATGGGCGGAGCGGGGAGATTGCTATGGTTACGAGGGCTGGATCTGGAGGACATTGGTCAATCAACCTGTCAATCAGGACGTAGCCACGCCCCCTAATGCATACCCTGCTTTATCGTCACATATAAAATCAGGGAGGCCAAAATGTCCCAAATGAACATCATACTGCATTGAAGAAGGCTTTAAACTAGCGATTGAGACCATAAACACATTTTGAAAACGTTTACTGAGGTTAGAAATCAAGTGAGAAGTTGGTGAATTCTCCATTGACTTGTATAGAGACGGTCGCCCCCTGGTGGCCTTTTGATAGAATGCAGCTCTAAGTTACTTCCTGGTTGGCTTCATTTCAGAGGACCGGAACTCCCCGCCTGGTAAAAACAAGCTATTTATATATAATATTCTCTCTGCTTTTAGCTCTGGTTTGGTCTCCACCAGCTCCTGAGAAATACATACAAAACAAAAGGTCTAAAAAACACTTTGAATTTTCTGGCAATTATTTGTTGGTTCAGGCTTTACGAGGAGTCAGGCGTAATGTTAGGCGACAGTGTTGAGCTGCTTTAATACATCATGAGACCAACATGAGGTTTTTTGTGGTTCATAGTTAATTAGTTAATTCAGGATGACGCTTGTTTTGTGAGGTGTTTGGGTGTCGTAGGAAATTCCAGGAATGTCTGAAGACGCAGCGTTAAAGCAGCAGACATGTGAGCAGCAGCGTGTTGGATTCATCGCCTCCTGAGCTCCTGGTGTTTCTTTTGACACTCGCACAGATTAGGACGCTGGAACGTTACTGAGTGTGTGTGTGTGTGTGTGTGTGTGTGTGTGTGTGTGTGTGTGTGTGTGTGTGTGTGTGTGTGTTCCTCATGCTCTGAATGGCATGTATGTGTGTGTGTGAGTGTGTGTGTGTGTGGTGGGAGCAGGGTCAGAGTCTGTGTGTGTTTGCCCTAATTGTATGTTCTCTCTGTGTGTGTGTGTGTGTGTGTGTGTGTGTGTGTGTGTGTGTGTGGAGATTACAGTGTGTGTTCTGTGGTATTAAACGGCTTAAAGGGGAACGTAATGGTCTGAACACTGTGTATTTTCCTAGATGGTCTCTGAACACACAAACATCTCCGTCTACAGCTCACCTTCACATCCTCACATGTTTACACACACCAACACAACAACAATGTTTAGTCATTTACAAGCTTACAGACACACTATATGGGTTTGTACACTTGTGAGGACCACCGCTGACAAAACACACTCACTACCCGAAGCATGAGAGAGAGAGAGAGAGAGAGAGAGAGAGAGAGAGAGAGAGAAGGACGAGCAACAAGAGAACAAATAGTACAGAAATGTCCACACTTTAAAAAATGTCAGCACTTTAAAAAATGTTCCCGCTTTAAAAAAAGAGTACACACTTTAAAAAATGTCTGTACTATGCTCACTTATTAAAGAAATGTTCCCACTTTAAAAAAATGTCCCCACTTTGCACAAATGTCCCCAAATAAACCCCAAAAACGTCCCCACTTTTCTATTTATACTAAAATTGTACACACAATACAAAAAGGTAATGAATGTCCTCACTTATTTAAAAATGTCCCCACTTTAATAAATGTACTGTCTTTATAAAAATGTCCCCACTTTGTGCCAATGTCCCCAAATTAACCCAAAAATGTCCCCACTTTGTGCCAATGTCCCCAAATAAACCCCAAAAACGTCCCCACTTTTCTATTTATACTGAAATTATACACACAATCCAAAAGACACAATGTCCCCACTTTGCACAAATGTCCCCAAATTAACCCAAAATGTCCCCACTATTCTATATATACTAAAATTGCACACACAATACAAAAAGGTAATGAATGTCCTCACTTATTTAAAAAATGTCCCCACTTTAAAAAATGTACTGTCTTTATTAAAATGTCCCTACTTTGTGCCAATGTCCCCAAATAAACCCCAAAATGTCCCCACTACTCTATATATACTAAAATTGTCCACACAATCCAAAAAGGTAAAGAATGTCCTCACTTATTTAAAAAATGTCCCCACTTTAAAAAATGTACTGTCTTTATTGAAATGTCCCCACTTTGCACAATTGTCCCCAAATTAACCCAAAAATGTCCCCACTTTCAAAAATGTACTCTCTTTATAAAAATGTCCCTTCTTTGCACAGATGTCCCCAAATAAACCCTTAAACATGTCCCCACTTTTCTATATATACTAAAATTGTACACACAATCCAAAAGACAAAATGTCCCCACTTTGCACAAATGTCCCCAAATAAACCCCCAAAACGTCCCCACTATTCTATTTATACTAAAATTGTACACATAATCCAAAAAGGTAAAGAACGTCCTCACTTATTTAAAAAATGTCCCCACTTTAAAAAATGTACTGTCTTTATAAAAATGTCCCCACTTTGTGCCAATGTCCCCAAATAAACCCCAAAATGTCCCCACTTTGCACAAATGTCCCCAAATAAACCCCAAAACGTCACCATTATTGTTTGTATACTAAAATTGTACACACAATCCAAAAAGGTAAAGAATTTCCTCACTTTTTTTTTAAATGTCCCCACTTTAATAAATGTACTGTCTTTATTAAAATGTCCCCACTTTGTGCCAATGTCCCCAAATAAACCCCAAAACGTCCCCACTATTCTATTTATACTAAAATTACACACACAATCTAAAAAGGTAATGAATGTCCTCACTTATTTAAAAAATGTCCCCACTTTGTGCCAATGTCCCCAAATAAACCCTAAAACGTCCCCACTTTACAAAAATGTCCCCACTTTAGAAAATGTCCCCACTTCGCACGAATGTCCCCAAATAAACCCTTAAACATGTCCCCACTATTCTATTTATACTCTCTTTCCAATAATTATCCTCATTCTCTAAAATTATCCACACAATCCAAAAAAGTCCCAATTTGCAAAAGAATTAACTCATTATACAAATGTCTTCACTTTCTAAAAATGTCTTTAGTTGCCACAAATGTCTGTACTCAGAGCACGCACACACACACACACACACACACACACACACACACACACACTAATGATATTATTCTTGTTGTTTTTCATATTGCATCAGTGTGTGTGTAGTTTTTCTAAAAGGACGGATAGATGTGTAGTTTTAAGGTAACACTGTGGTAGATTGTGTCAGGGGTAGTGTGTGTGTGTGTGTGTGTGTGTGTGTGTGTGTGTGTGTGTGTGTGTGTGTGTGTGTGTGTGTGTGTGTGTGTGTGTGTGTGTGTGTGTGTGTGTGTGTGTGTGTGTGTGTGTGTGTGTTTCAGCCAAAAAGCCACAACTATCTTCAGTGAGGAGTGACTGACATCTAGTGGAGAGTTTCAGTATTGAACACATTTCTGACTCATTCATATATCACTTTAAAACAACCAAAGTGCTATACCTAAATAGATAAAACAACACAGGAACATAAAACAATTAATAGGAAATAAATACTAAAATAATTGTTTATTGAGAATGAAGCAGCACATATAAAAACATATTAAAAACAGGGTCAGAAAACCTCCATTAAAAGGTTTATTTGGTTTCTTTAAAGACTTTTATTTCTAAGTCCTTAAATAAACTGAACATTAAATACAATTCTCCACACAGTGAGAGAGTTTAGTCCAGTTAGATTTAAAGCAAATTTCAGTTTCTTTTACAGTATAAGTGTGAATGAATCTGAATCATGAATCTTTTATTGCAGCAAGTATTTAAGTTTGAAAAAAAGTTTAAGCATTATTAGTAAGTATGGCTCTCTTTTTTATCCTCATGTTGCCTGATCCACCTGAAGAGAACCTGATTTTTAAATGTTTCCTGACCCAGTGCTTCTTTAAAGTCTTTAGTTTTCTGTTGTTGATTAAATTAAAGCAGCGTTAGCAGCAGATTAACATCAGAACACATGAAGTCTTATCTGTTTTCAGCACATCTAGAACCACATTTCAACCAAAATATCACAAACATCTTATCAAGCAGGAACTCAAAGAGAGGACTCGGATGCAGAGCTCAGGATGAAGCTGACAAGGTTTTATTCTCAAAAAAGTAATGAACCAAAAACGCCTCAATCGACGGAAGAGCAGGAAAAAAGGTGAACTAAACTTACTGTAGGAGCTCTGATCAACTAAATAGCAAAAATCCATCCATCCATCCATCCATCCATCCATCCATCTTCTTCCACTTATCCGGGGTCGGGTCGGGGGGGCAGCAGCCTAAGCAGGGAAGCCCCGACTTCCCTCTCCCCAGCCACTTCATCCAGCTTTTCCCGGGGGACCCCGAGGCGTTCCCAGGCCAGCCGAGAGACATAGTCTTTCCAGCGTGTCCTGGGTCTTCCCCGGGGTCTCCTACCGGTGGGACGGGCCCTGAACACCTCACCAGGGAGGCGTCCAGGAGGCATCCTGATTAGATGCCCGAACCACCTCATCTGGCTCCTCTCGACGTGGAGGAGCAGCGGGTCTACTCCGAGCTCCCTCCGGATAACTGAGCTTCTCACCCTATCTCTAAGGGAGAGCCCAGCCACCCTACGGAGGAAGCTCATTTCGGCCGCTTGTACCCGCCATCTTGTTCTTTGGGTCACGACCCAAAGCTCATGACCAGAGGTGAGGGTAGGAACGAAGATCGACTGGTACATAGCAAACAAAAATCACTCTTTCGAGGAATTAACGTACAACAAATAACCTCAACTATGAACACGGACTAACTATGACTGGACGCTTGTTCTCTGGACGACAGACAAGACACACTCACACAGGACAAAGGGAGACGCAGACTATAAGCACACATGGAGGGAAATGGGGAACAGGTGGACACAATCAGGAATCAGGGAAGACAATCAGACTGGTGACACATGAGGAAGGGCAAGGCACCTGAAACAAGAGGAGAGTTAATTTTCAAAATAAAACAGGAAGTCACAAGACAAACATGGAGACAGGACAAAAACCCAACTTGACATTACTGGTGTGACACATCTGGCTCACACCTGTTGCACCTTCACACAAACAGAGCCAGTAAGAGTTTAACAGATTATTGAATTAAAGTATAAACTATGCATTGATGGAGGCTGGATTAGGAAAATTATTAATGTGGATTAATATTGTTATTTTATGAATGTATTGTTAATTAAATTGATGCAAACATGTGAAGTCAGCTAATAAATAACAGCAGCAAAGTGTTTGTAGTTTTAATGGACTACAAAGACCATCAGCACAGAGTGTTGGTGAGATTTTCCTTTAAAAATAAAACCTGTGTTGGTGCAGAGCGGTGAAAGAGAGGCAGAGCGCCCACTCTCTCGTTCTTCACCCTCCTCTTCCTCTGTTAAAGGGACAGTTTCTGGGTTTTCGTCTCTCTCAGGATGTCTGGAGGTGAATCAGCAGGAAGCAAACTGCTGTCGGTGGACTTCGAGATCTACGGTCATGTTCAGGGTCTGTATGCTTTCACTCCCCTCCCTCTCCCTCTTCTTCTTCTTCTCCTCTCTCTCTGCACCGCTCTGCAAGCCGAGGCTGTAAAATGAGCCGCTGCTGCTTAATTTAGGAACAAGGACCTCGCTTCACTTTCACTTCCTGCAGCCAAGAACCAGTCAGCTGTTTGGTTTTTAGTCAATAGAAACAAGAAACTTAAACATTTATTTTATAAAATGACACATGAACAGCTTTAATAAACAACCTGTTATAATGAATGTTTGCTGTTTCTCTGATTGCATATTTTAAATAACACTCTCTCTCTCTCTCTCTCTCTCTCTCTCTGTTTTTAACTTTGGACAGGAGTCTGTTTCAGAATGGTGAGTTTCTCTTTGCCAAAACTAAATATCTGTTCACTAATACTGCTTTTCCACTAGAGGAACTTTTCCCTCTTCTAAAGGGGCATTTATACTCTGTCTGAACTGACTGTTGGATGGTCAAATAGCTGCAGAAACCCCCCCAACCCCTCACAAGAGATGTGCTGGTTTCAAATTTTCATGGTACCATTATAATCAGTGTTTCCTGAAATGCTATTATGGCCTCACATCAATCAATGAATCAATCAAACTTTATTTATTGAGCACCTTCCATGCAGGTTAATGTAGTTCAAAGTGATTCACAGTTGACTGACAAGCTGATAATAAGACAGAATCAGTGAAGTCGTTTGAAGAAACACTTTTGACATTGTACGAACTTGTTTTTTGAGTTGGACCCGCCCATATTTAACCAGCAGCTGTTTCCTGCCTCGGCTATCACCTGACCCTCCATCTGATCCCTACAGCTTCCAAATTGGCCGCCTGGATGGAAGTTGAGCAGTGGGTGGGTTGTAGATGTCTTTATGGATTGGTAGATGGGGAGAGTCTTTGGACTTTTGAAGCATCCTTTGAGTGAGTGCTGCTTGCCGGATATGTGGAGGGGACTGAAAGGAGGATTAGTCACCCTTCATACAGCAGACCAGGAGGCAACCGCTTGGCTTAAAGACTTTGCATTCACTAAATAAATAAATCCCTACAGCTTTGGTGGTCACCAACCTTGCTCCTGTAGAGCAGAGGTGTCAAACATACGGCCTGTGGGCCAGATTGGGCCCACCACAGGGCCCACTCAGGTCCAATGGATAACTTGCAGAATACTGAGTCCAACTTTTCAATAAAACACACTGCTGTTCTTGCTTATTTTAGCTCGCCATTCTTAGTCAAGTCTTCTGAACTCGACTTGCAATATGATTCATATTTTAAGGACACATTTTATTAGTATCTGTTACCAAGGTAACCCCCAAACTGGCAACCCTGTCTGCAACAATTTCATACATTTGGGACGATTTATCTAATCTTTCTTAAGGCATCTCAGGCTGATTTGTGAATAGATGGTTTATTATAAAGTCATATACTGTACATACATACAATACATTATATATATTATGTTTTATGTCAGGTTATTACGCAGTGGTTTCAATGGTCTGGCCCACATGAGATCAAATATGGTTGTACTGTATGTGACCCTTGAACTCAAATGAGATTGGCACCCTGCTGTAGAGCTACTGCCTGCATATTTTAGGTATTTTATATATCAGACCAACTCTACTCCTACACTTGATTCTAATTAAGTCGTTATCAAAAACCGCTGACAAGGTTCAGCTGCTTGATAACGAGTTAATAATCAGAGTCAGGTGTGTTGGAGCCGGCGGTGGTCTCTCTCTGCAGGAGCTTGGTTAGTAAACACTGGTTTAGATTATACACTATAACCTTTAGCACATGTTCTCCTCCAACCACAGTCTTCTTACTCATCAGTGTGTTTAGTCTGCACGTGTTTGTGTCAGTCCACAATAGCTCTAATAGATAGTTAGTCTCACCTCAACAGGCTCGTGAGGCTTTTTTTAATGCTCACAACGTCAAACCTGGAACATGAAATAAAGAAAAGACTCAGAGTTATCCACATGACCCAGTAACTCTCTACATATCCCGATTAGACAGCTGTGTACTCTGAAGTGCACGATCAGTGAGATGATCTGCTGTTTTTATTGTTTATTGTGACAACCGGGATAAAACTCCTGTCCCGTCCACACCGGAAACTGGGCGTTACTCGCGGGAAAACAGCATTTATGTTCAGTTCAGATCAGAGCTTTATTGTCACGTGACAGTACCAAAACAACCCAACTAACACAACAACCTTAAATAAATAAATAAACAGTGACATAACAAACATCATCTCAGCATCGGCTACAGCACAACCGAACTTTATAAGAACAATCACAACCGGAATAAAAGTAAAAGTGTCCCAAAAAAAAAGAAGTCTCGCCACATGCTGTGAAGTTAAGATAACTGTATTATATCTTCTCTCTCCCCTCCAGTACACAGAGAAGGAGGGTCTGCAGCTCGGTCTGGTCGGCTGGGTGAAGAACACCCACAGTGGGACGGTGGTCGGACAGGTTCAGGGTCCGGCTGACAAGGTGGCGGAGATGTGAGTAGCCTACACGCTGTCACTATTTTATATTTAGCTTGTTCTGTCTATTCTGCACACACATGTATTTAGATCCATCTGTTACGCTTCATTGGTTTTTTTCCTCCCATAGTTTTAAAAAAGGGTCAAAGAAGGAGGATTATATACTGCAGCCTGTTATTTGACGGGGGTGTTGTAATACTGTTTTTCGGCCACTAGATGGCACTCTTTACCTTCACAGTCCAGTTTGTGCTTCAGCTCAGTGATATCACACTGAGAGCTGCAGTCTGTGAAGGTTTTCTGACATCTAAACTGTTAAAAATGTGTTGTAAAATACACATAGAAGAGTAATTAAACTAATATACTAAATATATGAATCCCAACAACCTAATCACATTTGTTCATGACAAAAATCTAAACTTAAACCTATCTTTATTCAGATTTTTAAAAACTGGTTTAATGGAAATAAAACAGACTGAATGGCACATGACACCAAACACAGGTCCACCTACGCACTTAAAGGACCAGTGTGCAGAATTTAGTAGCATCTAGCAGACCAGACTGGGCAGAAATACAATATAATATTCAAAAGTATGTTTAAATTAGTGTATAATCACCTGAAAATAAGAATAATTGTGTTTTTGTTACCTTAGAGTTAGCCTTTATATCTACAGCTGGGCTGAGCGATATGAGCAAAATCTCATATCCTGAAAATGATACCTATCCCAATATAGCACACCTTACTTTAATATAATGTATAAATAGTCGTTCGCTGCCCTCATGGTCCAGTCTGTTATTATCTCATTAGTTTGTGACTAATTTATATTCAAGGAAAGAGCTGCAGGCGCAAAAATGAAGCTGCTACAACATTTATAGCGAGATAAATCCTGACTGTCACTAATGAGATAAATGAATCAGTTAATAAACCGTCAGTCCCTTCAGCTGTCCGTTAATACTTATGATTAATCATATTTGTAATCATCTGTCAGTGTTAGTAATGTTCTGTACTGATTTGGTAATGTAGATTTCTGATCTGTGAAGCCAGTAAAGATGATTTGAATTGGAATTACCTCACTTCTTTCTAACTCCACACCCACAGATATTTTTTTTTACTTTTCAAACTAAAACTTTTAGTCTTCATTCACAGCTGACACTTGACTCAACTGACATGACTTGAGTTGATTTATCAGATTTTTCATACAGCTCCCTCTGGAGATACTAGAGGCTTTATGACCTTTTCTGCTTGAGATACCAGAATAAGTATAGTCTTGCAATACTCATCACAGATTTACCCTTTTATATGTCTGTTATATAGTTGTGAGTATTTTAAGAATCAAGGATGAACAATATATTTATTCTTTCTTACAGGATTTCATTTACATACACCATACATCTCAGAGGCCAGAAAACTGTCAGATATCGTACACAGGAAATGTAAAGATTAGCCAAAAATCCGAAATTATAGAGATCATTTGTATACAGTGGTGTTTTTATATAGTGGGCCACCAACCACATCAATAAATAGGCTACATACCAGGAAAACTACAGGACTAGCTCGTACTCCTGATGTATTTATTTAAACATTTTTGGATTCACAAAACACTTTTTAATGATAGACTGACTTTCTGCTAGCAGGTCTCTGCACATAAACAGGAAGAGAGAGAGAGAGAAAAGGCAATTACACAAGATACATTACTGCTGTCACAAGCCTAAATTAAGGATGCTTTATTTCATTGTAATAAACAACCAAAGCTCAGAAGAAAAAGAGTCTGTAAGGAACATAAGCAAACAGAAAAGAGCTTGAGGATAGTGAAGCAACAATGAAATGTACAGACATTCAATCCAATCAGTGACAACAACCTTCATAGATAAACATGGACACACTGACACTCATCACTATCTATATCAATCAATCCACCATCAATCCTGGCTTTAGATGGACTTAAGTTGTTCTCATGGACGAAGTTAAACCCTTTGTAGTTCTGCTCAGCTGTTCAGTAGAGGTCACTTCCTGTCATGATATCTGCTCAAAAACTAAAATCTATTGAACCCATTTAACTTTTTGGTCAATCTTTATCACTTGTATGAGGAATGTAATGCACAGGGAGACCATCAGATTGTTCTATGGTTGCTATGGATACAGGTTGTTCTATGGTTGCTATAGATACAGGTTGTTCTGTGGTTGCTATAGATATAGGTTGTTCTATGGTTGCTATAGATACAGGTTGTTCTATGGTTGCTGTAGATACAGGTTGTTCCATGGTTGCTATAGATACAGGTTGTTCTGTGGTTGCTATAGATACAGGTTGTGCTATGGTTGCTATAGATATAGGTTGTTCTATGGTTGCTATAGATACAGGTTGTGTTATGGTTGCTATAGATACAGGTTGTTCTATGGTTGCTATAGATACAGGTTGTGCTATGGTTGCTATTGATACAGGTTGTCCTATGGTTGCTATAGATACAGGTTGTTCTATGTTTGCTATAGATACAGGTTGTGTAATGGTTGCTATAGATACAGGTTGTTCTATGGTTGCTATAGATACAGGTTGTGCTATGGTTGCTATAGATACAGGCTGTGCTATGGTTGCTATAGATACAGGTTGTTCTATGGTTGCTATAGATACAGGTGGTGTTATGGTTGCTATAGATACAGGTTGTTCTATGGTTGCTATAGATACAGGTTGTGTTATGGTTGCTATAGATACAGGTTGTGTTATGGTTGCTATAGATACAGGTTGTTCTATGGTTGCTATAGATACAGGTTGTTCTATGGTTGCTATAGATACAGGTTGTGTTATGGTTGCTATAGATACAGGTTGTGTTACGGTTGCTATAGATACAGGTTGTTCTATGGTTGCTATAGATACAGGTTGTTCTATGGTTGCTATAGATACAGGTTGTGCTATGGGTGCTATAGATACAGCTTGTGTTATGGTTGCTATAGATACAGGTTGTGTAATGGTTGCTATAGATACAGATTGTGTTTCCCACACATTCATTTATTCGTGGTGGCCTGCCATGAATAGATTTTTCGGCTCGAATAGATTTGTTGGCTTTTGACATTTAATACTTTCGAATAATAATAATTTTGACATTAAGTATATTTTCTGTATAATGCACAGTTGAATTGAAATTGGTATTATACATGAAATACTTATATTGCACAGGATAACAACAAACAATGTGTCTCCACTTCCTGCCGCTATGCAAAAGTGAAGTCAAAATATGCCATCTTGTCTCTTTGACATCATGTGGAGCCAACGTCTGGAGTTTGGAGCCTGACGGACATTTGAGAGCTGCTGTCACTCCCCCGTTTTATATCAACTAATAACACATAACTAATTAAAAACAAACTTATTAGAAGATTGAGCAGTTGGACAAACATTAGTGTGACATGTCCCATCTGTTAGCATTGAAGGAGGCAGAACGTGATCTGACATATACTGCAGACAGCCACCAGGGGGCAGTCTAGGTGATTTGGCTTCACCTTTTGGGGAGCTGTCATGTCGTCCGTCTTTACATATGGCGCTTTTCCACCACACAGTTCCAGCACGTCTCGACTCGGCTCGACTCGAATCAGTTTTTTTTTTCCATCAGGGATAGTACCTGGTACCTGGTGCTTTTTTAGTACCTGCTCTGCTGAGGTTCCAAGCGAGCCGAGCCGATACTAAATGTGACGTCATCAGACTGCCGGCCGCTGATTGGTCAGAGAGTGTTTACTGGAAGAGTCATGAGCCGTCCCACACAAGAATCGAAGCCGCCATTTTTAAATACCAACAACAGCGCTACAGAGATTCGGTTTCTCTTGTCTTGCTTTGTGTGTGACCGAAAGACACAGGAAGGAAGGAAGGAAGGAAGGAAGGAAGGAAGCAAGGAAGGAAGCAAGGATAGGAAGGATAGGAAGGAAGGAAGGAGGGAAGGATAGGAAGGAAGGAAGGAAGGGAAAGAAGACAGGAAGGACAGAGGGAAGGAAGGAAGGAAGGAAAGAATGAAGGAAGGAAGGAAAAAAGGAAGGGAGGAAGGAGAAGAAGACAGGAAGGACAGAGGGAAGGAACGAAGGAAGGAAGGAAAAAAGGAAGTAAGGAAGGAAGGACGGAACATACAGCAGCAAGTACACCATCACCTTCTGGTCCTCCATTGGTTATGTGTTTGTGTCGCGTATAAAACAAACTCACTGCAGTTTCGCGGAGCTGTTACTATGACGACCCCGCCCACGTTGAGTAGCTACCTTTTTGTAATGGAAAAGGTCGTTCCTGGAGTCGAGTCGAGTAGTGCTGGAACTGTGTAGTGGAAAAGCGCCAATACAGTCAATGCATATGATCAACACTGAATACATGAACACTCTGAGCATACATATTATGTATAGACACGAATCACGAAAACACAGTAAGGAGCAGCAAGACTGGGATAAATATGAACTGAAATATTAACACTAGGGCTGTCAGCGTTAACACGTTAATCACGATTAGATTAATGCAATCCATAACGCATTAATTTTTTAAATCTCATTTTAATGTTGCAAGCCTTTTTGTCCCTTCTACTCCCCCGTAGACGGCTCCTCTAGCTGTAGCGCTATGCTTTGAAGTGGCCTCCTGCAGTAAACCTACCGCGCTGATGGAAAGTAAGAGAGCTACTGGACTTTTGAACGGCTTGTTTAACTTTAAAACACTTCCAGACGCTTCAGTTGACAAGTCAAAAGTAAAATGCAACCTGTGTCAAACGGAGTTTAACTACCACCGGAGTACGTGGAGTTTGAGTTAGCACCTCCACGCTAAACACCCAGGTGCAGCCAAGCCAGCCTCAGCTCCACCAAAGGACCATTTTGGAGTGTGGGAGTCGCAGCAGAGCCGTGATTGATTCCCAGTTAAGACACTCTGGTAAGAAATGCTTTACATTATGGGCTTAAAACTGCCTTCAAATGGAAAATAACAGGATTTTAAACATGCAAATCAAAACGCGATTAATCGTGATTAACTATAGAAATTCTGCGATTAATCTCAATTAAAAAAAATAATCGTTTGACAGCCCTAATTAACACTAATGCAATTAAGGAAGATGCTACATTCATAGATACTTTCAAAAATTGATAATAAAATAATTTGCTTGCACATTTCTTTCTGGTGATGTCAACTTCTGTGATTTAAGTCTGGCACGTGACTTTTGCTGCACGTCAAACCCATTTCTCTCTCTCTTTCCTGTTGTCTGTGCCAATAACTGTCCAATACAGGCAGAAAGTGCCAAAAATGATAAAAAATGACTTCTTTTAAGGAACTACTGTGCTTACTACTATGATTTTAGTGATAAATGAGGCCCCTTTGCATTAAATCTCTTCTACTTCTACTTAGTCCTGATGCAATTTATACAGTTAGAGTAAGTTAATAAATCACATGTACTGTCACTTTATTATAATATCTAAACATCAGCTTGCTTTCAGTCCGAATGCTTGTGAGAAAAGACCTTTTTTCTTAATGACCTGAGTACCATTGAGTTCATTTGACGCCTCTGATAGTTACATAAACTCCTCCTCCTCCTGCTCCTCGCTGTCCTCTTTCTGTAATAACCAATAATCAATCATGAAACTGAAGCCAGAGAGCTCAGTGAGTCTTTCTGCTGCTCGGCCCGGAGTGATGTCATCAGGGCGTGGATGTGTCTCCGTTTGGATGACATCACTGCCATCAGGGATCTGCTGTGTGCTCTCCTGCCACACACACACACACACACGCACACACACACACTCTCTCACACACACACACACACACACACACACACACTTGACCCATGGCGCCTTCTTGTGTTTGTTTTTTACTCCCAGCAGCACCAGACGGGTGGGGTTAACAGAACTGGAGCTGCCTCAATTCAAACATCTGAAGCTGATTTGAAAAGAGGCGTTAAACCCTTTTTTATTACAGAAAATGGAAAGATGAGAGAGAGAGAGAGAGAGAGAGAGAGAGAGAGAGAGAGAGAGAGAGAGAGAGAGAGGGAGAGAGGGAGAGAGAGAGAGGGGGAGAGAGAGAGAGAGAGAGAGAGAGAGAGAGAGAGAGAGAGAGAGAGAGAAATTTGAGAAAATGTACATTTAATTAAAACAAGTGTCTTATATGAACATGCTGAACGTATGATGTAGAACAGGGGGCACGCAACATGGAAGAGAGGAAGGAAGGAAGGAAGGAAAGATGGAAGGAAGGAAGGAAAATAAGACAGGAAGGAAGGAAAGAAGGAAGAAAAAGAAGATGGGAAGGAAGGAAGGAAGGAA
>NC_070591.1:2812620-2825120 GCF_027409825.1 Scomber japonicus | reverse complement strand
CCTTCCTTCCTTCGGAATAGGAAGGAAGGAAAGTGGGCCGGATTAGACCCCTGGTTTAAGTCTTGTTCTGAAATCAGTTTTGTTTCTCAACCCTTGAAGAAAGTGTTTTTCTCTCAGCCTCTCTCAGCCTGCAGTCTCTGTATGTGGTTCCACCTGCTCTGCTATTGGTGCCTCTCTGTTTTGCACATTATGGCTCCATCTGGTTAAAATCCCGTAATGACTGGAACACGGTTTTTGGATTCAAATGCACGACTCGAGACAGATCAGTTCACAAAAACATACATAGTTCTTTAATCCAAAACAGATCGGTAACAGGCAGGCAGGCAGGCGGACAGAACAAACACATCCAGAGATGACTGAGGCAAAAAGGCAGAGTCCAAAGAAATGAGCAAGGTTCACAAAAATCACTTTGGGCCTCTTAGTACAGAGTGAGCATCGTTTAACCCTCCTGTTGTCCTCAAGTCTAGGAAGGGAGGAAGAAGGAAGGAAAGGGAGGAAGGAAAGAAGGAAGGAAGGGAGGGAGGGAGGGAGGAAAGGAAGGAGGGAGGGAGGAAAGAAGGAAGGAAGGGAGGAAACTTTGGGCCTCCTAGTACCAAGTGAGCATCATTTAACCCTCCTGTTGTCCTTCAGTTTAGGAAGGGACGAAGAAGGAAGAAGGGAGGGAAGAAAGGAAGGGAGGAAGAAGGAAGGGAGGAAAGGAAGGAGGGAGGGAGGAAAGAAGGACAGAAGAAAGAAAGGAAGGAGGGAAGGAAGGAAGGAGGGAAGGAAAGAAAGACAAAAGGAAGGGAAGAGGGAAGGAAGGAAGGAGGGAAGGAAGAAAGGAGGGAAGGAAAGAAGGAAGGAAGGGAGGAAGGACAGAAGCAAGGAAGGGAGGAAGGAGGGAGGAAAGAAGGACAGAAGGAAGGAAGGAGGGAAGGGAGGGGAGGAAGGAGGGAGGGAGGAAAGAAGGACAGAAGAAAGGAAGGAAGGAGGGAAGGAAAGAAAGACAAAAGGAAGGGAGGAAGGAAAGAAGGAAGGAAGGAAGGAAGGAGGGAAGGAAAGAAGGACAGAAGAAAGGAAGGAAGGAAGGAGGGAAGGAAAGAAAGACAAAAGGAAGGGAAGAAGGAAGGAAGGAGGTAAGGAAAGAAAGACGGAAGGAAGGAAGGAGGGAAGGGAAGGGAGGAAGGAGGGAAGAAAATAAGGACAAAAGGAAGGAATGAAGAGAGGAAGGGAGGAAAGAAGGAACAGTCAAAACAGACAGGGTGGATTTGACCCGGGAGGACGGGAGCACAAAGGTGAAACACCACAGTCTACCTGAGTATAGTCTTTATGACCACAGTGCACCAATCCTCTGATGGCTACTTCCTGCAGGATAACGCATCACATCACAAACCTCACATCAACTCAAACTAGATGATGAGTTCACTGGACCAAGGAAGGGAGGAAGGAAGGAAGGACTAGATGATGAGTTCACTGGACCAAGGAAGGGAGGAAAGAAGGACAGAAGGAAGGTAGGTAGGAAGGAAGGAAGGACTAGATGATGAGTTCACTGGACTCAAATGACCTCCACAGTCTCCAGATCTCAGTCCAACAGAACTCCTTTGGGGATGTGGTGCAATGGAAGATTAGCATCATGGATCTGCAGCTGTGTGACGCTAGAATAACTTATATGGACCAAAACCTCTGAGAAATGTTTCCAGCACCTTGTTGAAAAGGAGGTCCGACCCGGTACTACCAAGGTGTTCTTATATAAAGTGCAAAACACAGGTGTAGTCAATCAGGGGCAGGGGAGACCATCACAAAGTCAGGAAACACACAAGAGCAAAAAACTAGGGCTGTCAAACGATTAATTTTTAATCGCGATTAATCGCAGCATTTCCATAGTTAATCAGGATTAATGGCGTTTTGAATTGCATGTTTAAAATCCTGTTATTTTCCATTTGAAGGCAGTTTTAAGCCCATAATGTAAAGCATTTCTTACCAGAGTGTCTTAACTGGGAATCAATCACGGCTCTGCTGCGACTCCCACACTCCAAAATGGTCCTTTGGTGGAGCTGAGGCTGGCTTGGCTGCACCTGGGTGTTTAGCGTGGAGGTGCTAACTCAAACTCCACGTACTCCGGTGGTAGTTAAACTCCGTTTGACACAGGTTGCATTTTACTTTTGACTTGTCAACTGAAGCGTCTGGAAGTGTTTTAAAGTTAAACAAGCCGTTCAAAAGTCCAGTAGCTCTCTTACTTTCCATCAGCGCGGTAGGTTTACTGCAGGAGGCCACTTCAAAGCATAGCGCTACAGCTAGAGGAGCCGTCTACGGGGGACGAGAAGGGACAAAAAGGCTTGACACATTAAAATGCGATTAAAAAAAATTTACGCGTTATGGATTGCATTAATCTAATCGAGATTAACGCGTTATGGATTGCATTAATCTAATTGCGATTAACGCGTACAGCCCTACAAAAAAATGAAGTTGTCAGAAATGAGAGGAGAGCTCTGGAAGTGACATAGAAAAGACATCATGACCTGACTGATGAACAATTTGTGATGAATCCAAACAAATCAATCGAGCCAAGAGAACAAACAAAACATCTTATTCCAGTTTAATTTCCAACAAATTGAATCAAAACTAAATAATAAGAGTCCAGCTCTTCATTCAGTCCATGTGGCAGGTTAGGGTGTTTCTATCCAACAGCAATAGATCCAGATTCAGCTCCAGATAAGCTGCTGTGTGGTTTTCAGATGTCTGAAGGAAAAGTGGTGAAATCTTTTGGGGTTAATCCAAAACAGTGCTGCTAGATCTCACTGTGAGACACCTGACCTTCCTTCCTTCCTTCCTTCCTTCCTTCCTTCCTGTGAGACACCTGACCTTAGCAAAAAGTAGTTTATTCAAGTGTACTACGAGTATACTTATTTTATACTAAAACTGAGGCAGTTTACTTTTTATATACTATATTTTATATGCTTTGAGGTATTACCCCTGATATAAACTTATATGTTCAACACCATATAGTATAGAACTAGTAAAATGGCTCTATATAGAAGAGTGGACTTGTGCTATACTTTAAGTATACTTCAATAAACCAACATGTGGACTAGAAGGATAAACCTAGTACACTAGTAGTATATAGATGAGTGGACTTGTTGTTTAATAAAATGAACTTCAAGTATACTACTTTTTGCTAAGGGTTACCACTGGCAACCAGTTTGGAGCTTTGGAGACCAAAGACAGTGTGATGCAAGATGCCGACAATGTGAGAAATTAAGGATGATTTCAGTAACAATCATGAAGTATCACACCCACAGTGTCAAACTTTCCACTGGAATATCTATTGGTGTACAACAGAGGTGTCAAACTCATTTTCATTCAAGGGCCACATACAGCCAAATCTGATCTCATGTGGGCCGGATCATTAAAAAGATGGAAGGGAGGAAGGGAGGAAGGATGGGAAGAAGGGAAAAGTGATAGGAAGGAAAGAAAGGAGGGAAAGAAAGACAAAAGGAAGAAAGGAAGGAAGGAAGGAAAAGGGATTAGGAAGGAAGGAAGGAAGGAAGGAAAAGGGATTAGGAAGGAAGGGAAGAAAGGAAATGAAGACAAGAAAGGAAGGAAGGAAGGAAAGGAAGAAAGGAAAAGAAGATGAAGGAAAGATGGAAGGATGGACGGAAGGAAGGAAGGAATGAAGGAAGGAAGGAAAAGGGATTATGAAGCAAAGAAGGAAGGAACGAAGGAAAGGAAGAAAGGAAAAGAAGATGAAGAAAATATGGAAGGAAGAAAGGGAACAAGGATGGGAAGAAGGGAAAAGTGATAGGAAGGAAAGAAAGGAGGGAAGGAAAGACAAAAGGAAGGAAGGAAGGAAGGAAAGGAAGAAAGGAAAAGAAGATGAAGGAAAGATGGAAGGATGGAAGGAAGGAAAAGGGATTAGGAAGGAAGGAAGGAAGGAAGGAAAAGGGATTAGGAAGGAAGGGAAGAAAGGAAATGAAGACAAGAAAGGAAGGAAAAGGGATTATGAAGCAAAGAAGGAAGGAACGAAGGAAAGGAAGAAAGGAAAAGAAGATGAAGAAAAGATGGAAGGAAGGAAGGACGGAGGGAAGGAAACAAAGAAGGAAAGAAGACAAGGAAGGAAAGAAGGAAAGAAAAGAAAATTAAGGAAAGATGGAAGGAAGGAAGGAAGGAAACAAAGAAGGAAAGAAAGACAGATGACAGGAGGGAAGGAAGGAAAAGAAGACAGGAAGGAAAGTGGGCCGGATTGGATGCCTTGGCGGGCCGGTCCTGGCCCACGGGCCGCATGTTTGACACCCCTGGGTTACATAGACTCTTTAGTGCTCTGCTGATACAACGAACATCTGCAAACCAAATCAAGTCAGTTTATTTATAGAGCACATTTAAAAAAAACAACAGATGCTGACCAAACTGCTTTACAGAGAGATTAAAGTTATGGGATTATGTTATTGATGGTTACAGTCAAACAAAAACAGTAGACCGAAACAACAACACAGACATAAATAAAATAGAAAATCAGATAAAATTAGAAGAGAAGCAGCGTTGCACAAACATCAAATAGAGAGCAGAGAGAGATAAGCCAGAGTGTGCTCAGGCATGACTCCATGATGACAGCGAAGAGCGGGGGCGATCTAATCATCAGTGGCAAATGTTTCCATAATATATATATATTTATATATTTATGACAACAGATTATTCAATTATTCATCATGTTGTCATCTGGGCTGGAGATCAGTACCTCCAGTTGTATTCTGGTTTAGCTGAAGGAAGGGTTTTATTGTTGCCATCCAGGATTTAACACATTTAATGCAGTTTTAGGAGAGTTAATGGATGGATTACAAAGATTGAGCTTGATGTAGAGCAGGGTGTCATCTGCATAACAATGATAGGATTATACTTTCTGAAATCGGACTTCAAAGGAAGACTATGCAGGGAAAACCAAAAAGGGCCTAATATGGATCAATCAATCAATCAATCTTTATTTATAAAGCGCCAAATCACAACAGAGTAATCTCAAGGCTCTTTCCACATAGAGCAGGTTCTAAACCGAACTCTCCAGGTTTTAACTTTAAAGAGACCCAACATTCCCACATGAGCAACAGTGGAGAGAAAAAACTCCCTTTTAACAGGAAGTACCCTCAGAACCAGACTCAGAGTGGGAGAACATCTGCCTCGACCGGTTGGAGTAGAGAGGAGAGAAAGGAAGGATAGAGGAGAGAGAGAGAGGAAGGAGAGGAGAGAGAGGAAGAGGAGGAGAGAGGAGGAAGAGGAGGAGAGAGAGAGGAAGGATAGAGGAGAGAGAGAGAGGAGAGGAGAGAAGAAGAGGAAGGAGAGGAGGAGAGAGAGGAAGGAGAGGAGAGAGAGGAAGGAGAGGAGAGAGGGAGAGGAGAGAGAGGAAGGAGAGGAGAGAGAGGAAGGAGAGGAGGAGAGAGAGGAAGGAGAGAGAGAGAGAGGAAGGAGAGGAGAGAGAGAGAGAGGAAGAGGAGGAGAGAGAGGAGAGAGAGGAAGGAGAGGAGGAGAGGGAGGAGAGGAAGGAGAGGAGAGAAGGAGAGGAAGGATAAAGGAGAGAAGCACAATGAAAATCAACAATGAAGCTAGAAGGTCCGGGACTGGAATCCGTCATCCGGACGTCTACAGGCCCAGATTACCTGTGAGACCAGAAAGCACAGACAACTCCGGGGAAGAAGTTTAGCTTATTGAACTTCTTCCCCGGAGTTGTATGGAGCCATGTGGTACTCTGCTATAGATGGGTGCAGAGGAAGAGGACACACTATCAACTCTAACAGAGATTGATCAGTGTTGGAAGTAGGAGGCAAGTCAATGATACCCCTTCCACACCAAAGCAGGTCCAGTGCTTAGTTTGCAAACTGGTTCCAGAGTAGCACCAGTTCTTTGCTGGACTAGAAGAAGGGGTGAGGTTATTGACAGCATGGTACTCGCTGTCTATTCAAATCCTGTCGAGCAGCAATACCAGGCGGGGAGCTCCGGTCCTCTGAAATGAGGCCAACCAGGAAGTAACTTAGAGCTGCATTCTATCAAAAGGCCACCAGGGGGCGACCGTCTCTATACAAGTCAATGGAGAATTCACCAACTTCTCACTTGATTTCTAACCTCAGTAAACGTTTTCAAAATGTGTTTATGGTCTCAATCGCTAGTTTAAAGCCTTCTTCAATGCAGTATGATGTTCATTTGGGACATTTTGGCCTCCCTGATTTTATATGTGACGATAAAGCAGGGTATGCATTAGGGGCGTGGCTACGTCCTGATTGACAGGTTGATTGACCAATGTCCTCCAGATCCAGCCCTCGTAACCATAGCAACCTCCCCGCTCCGCCCATGGCCCCGCCTCATGCCCATATAAGTAGAATCCGTGTTTTAATTTTTCCCAGCATGCACCTGCTGATTGTTCTTTGTCCTCCTCAGGAAGGTGTGGCTGAGTAAAGAAGGAAGTCCGAGCAGTCGTATCACCAGAGCCTCCTTCACCAACGAGAGATCCATCGACAAGCTGGAGCTCTCTGGCTTCAGGACTCGCTTCTGACCAACGAATCAAACGCACCCTGAAGAAGAGCAAACGACCCTTCGAGCTGTTTAATGTCTTTAACTTTGATGATTTAATAGAAGCTGGATGAATGAAGACATGTTGGAGTTTCTTTGTTTGTAAGGAAACTCGGGTTTGAGTCCAGTCACTCTGCTTAAGATGAGAGTGAAGTTAACCTGCTGTACTGTCAGATTAATATAAGGTTATATTTTATTTTCAAAAAGGGAAAAGATTGATGTTATGTATTAGTACTTTTAACCTAATAAAAATGGTGCAGTCTGTGTGTCACTGTTTTAGTTTTACTTCTTTTTATTATAATGTTTTATATATTCTACAACATGGGGGTCAAACTCATTTTCATTCAAGGGCCACATAATGACCAATTTAATCTCCCGTGGGCCGGATCATTAAAAACATGGAAGGAAGGAAGGAAGGGAGGAAGGAAGGAAGGAAAGAAGGAAGGAGAAGGAGGAGAAGGAAGAGAAGACAGGAATGAAAGACGGAAGGAAGGAAAATAAGACAAAGGAAGGATGAAAAAGAAGACAGAAAGGAAGGAAGGGAAGATGTAAGGAAGGGAGGAATAACTAAAGTGGGCCGGATTGGACCCCTCGGCGGGCCGGATCTGGCCCACGGGCCGCATGTAGAGAGGAGGGAGGGAAGGATGAAGGAAAGAAAGGAGGGAGGGAAGAAGGAAAGGAGGGAGGAAAGAAGGAAGGAAGGAGGGAGGAAAGAAAGAAAGAGGGAAGGAGGTAAGGAAGGAAAGGAGAGAAGGAGGAACTCCCTTCCTTCCTTCCTCCCTCCCTCTCTCCCTCCCTCCTTTGCTTCCTCATTTCCTTCTTCCTCCCTTTCCTTTCTTCTTCCTCCTTTCCATACTTCCTCCCTTCCTTCCTTCCTTGACTTGAGGACAACAGGAGGGTTAATCAGACCCTCCGTCTGAGAACTGACATAAACATTTACATGAGTGTAACTAATGCCCAGGTTACAGGGTTAAATACCTCCCTGTGTGTGTGTGTGTGTGTGTCTGTGTGTGTGTGTGTGTGTGTGTGTGTGTGTGTGTGTGTGTGTGCGTGTGTGTGTGTGTGTGTGTGTGCTCTGAACTGCGTGCCGTTACATAACTACACACCCACCACGTGACCTGATTACCTGCCATCTGATCCAATTAATTCACAGCCGGAGAATCCCTGATCGGCTGCCACGGCAACGGCAACAAAAACCCTGACGCAGCAGGAGCAGCCTAACCCTAACCCCGAGTGTCTGTAAGTCTCACAGCAGGTCTCTCTTTCTTTGTCCCGTAACTCAGATGTCACAGGTTTGACCCCCAGGCTGAGAGGGTCTGTGCCTCTAATGGTCCTTCAAGGGGTCTGAAGTGTACTCTGAGATGCTCTAAAGGGTTTTCGGGGGAGGTTTTTCTGTCTTTTACGAGGTTCTGCTAGTACTTTAAGATGTAGTTTCTGTCTGAGGAGGTTCTAATGTTCCTGTAGGAGGTTCTAATGTTCCTGTAGGAGGTTCTAATGTTCCTGTAGGAGGTTCTAATGTTCCTGTAGGATGTTCTAGTGTTCCCTGAAGAGGTTATAGAGGCCCTTTAGTCGATTCTATGGCTCCTGGGGAAGCTTCTTTAAAGGGTTGTACATGTTTTAGTGCCTGTTGAGATTGTTCTAGAGGTACTTTTTCATGTTCCAGTGGTCCTTGAGGAGGTTCTAGGGGACTTTTCAGATGTTCTAGTGACCATTAAGGATGTTCTAGTGACCATTAAGGATGTTCTGTGGGTCCTTTTGGATGTTCTAGAGTTTGTTTCATTAATGGTCCTTTAATTTAGGATATTCTAGAGGTCCCCGCAGATGTTCTAGTGACCATTAAGGATGTTCTGTGGGTCCTTTTGGATGTTCTAGTGGTCATTGAAGATGTTATAGAGTTCCTTTAGTCGATTCTGTGGCTCCTGGGGAAGCTCCTTTAAAAGGTTGTAGATGTTTTAGTGCCTGTTGAGATTGTTCTAGAGGTACTTTCATGTTCTAGTGGACCATGAGGAGGTTCTAGGGAACAGTTCAGATGTTCTAGTGGCCATTTAGGATGTTCTGTGGGTCCTTTTGGATGTTCTAGTGGTCATTGAAGAGGTTATAGAGGCCCTTTAGTCAATTCTGTGGCTCCTGGGGAACCTTCTTTAAAAGGTTGTAGATGTTTTAGTGCCTATTGAGATTGTTCTAGAGGTACTTTTTCATGTTCCAGTGGCCCTTGAGGAGGTTCTAGGGGACTTTTCAGATGTTCTAGTGACCATTAAGGATGTTCTGTGGGTCCTTTTGGATGTTCTAGTGGCCATTTAGGATGTTCTAGAGTTTGTTTCATTAATGGTCCTTTAATTTAGGATGTTCTAGAGGTCCCTGCAGATGTTCTGGTGGACATTTAGGATGTTCTAGAGGTACTTTCATGTTCCAGTGGCCCTTGAGGAGGTTCTAGGGGACATTTCAGATGTTCTAGTGACCATTATGGATGTTCTGTGGGTCCTTTGGGATGTTCTAGTGGTCATTGAAGAGGTTATAAAGGTCCTTTAGTCGATTCTATGGCTCCTGGGGAACCTTCTTTAAAAGGTTGTACATGTTTTAGTGCCTGTTGAGATTGTTCTAGAGGTACTTTTTCATGTTCCAGTGGCCCTTGAGGAGGTTCTAGGGGACATGTCAGATGTTCTAGTGACCATTTAGGATGTTCTGTGGGTCCTTTTGGATGTTCTAGTGGCCATTTAGGATGTTCTAGAGTTTGTTTCATTAATGGTCCTTTAATTTAGGATATTCTAGAGGTCCCCGCAGATGTTCTGGTGGCCATTTAGGATGTTCTAGAGGTTGTTTAATTAATTGTCCTTTAATTTAGGATGTTCTAGAGGTCCTCTCAGATGTTCTGGTGGCCATTTAGGATGTTCTAGAGGTACTTTCATGTTCCAGTGGCCCTTGAAGAGGTTCTAGGGGACATTTCAGATGTTCTAGTGGACATTTAGGATGCTGTAGTAACCATTTAGGATGTTCTGTGGGTCCTTTTGGATGTTCTAGTGGTCATTGAAGAGGTTATAGAGGCCCTTTAGTCGATTCTGTGGCTCCTGGGGAACCTTCTTTAAAGGGTTGTAGATGTTTTAGTGCCTGTTGAGATTGTTCTGGAGGTACTTTCATGTTCTAGTGGCCCTTGAGGAGGTTCTAGGGGACTTTTCAGATGTTCTAGTGACCATTAAGGATGTTCTGTGGGTCCTTTTGGATGTTCTAGTGGTCATTGAGGAGGTTCTAGGGAACAGTTCAGATGTTCTAGTGGCCATTTCAGATGTTCTAGTGGACATTTAGGATGTTCTGTGGGTCCTTTGGGATGTTCTGGTGGTCATTTAGGCTGTTCTAGAGGTACTTTCATGTTCCAGTGAACCTTGAGGAGGTTCTAGGGAACGTTTCAGATGTTCTGGTGACCATTTAGGATGTTCTAGTGGTCATTTAGGATGTTCTAGAGTTTGTTTCATTAATGGTCCTTTCATTTAGGATGTTCTAGAGGTCCTCTCAGATGTTCTGGTGACCATTATGGATGTTCTGTGGGTCCTTTGGGATGTTCTAGTGGCCATTGAGGAGGTTCTAGGGGACATATCAGATGTTCTAGTGGTCATTTAGGATGTTGTCTGGGTCCTTTTGGATGTTCTAGAGTTCGTTTCATTAATGGTCCTTTAATTTAGGATGTTCTAGAGGTCCTCTCAGATGTTCTAGTGGTCATTTAGGATGTTCTAGAGGTACTTTCATGTTCCAGTGGACCTTGAGGAGGTTCTAGGGGACATTTAAGATGTTCTGGTGGCCATTTAGGATGTTCTAGATGTTGTTTCATTAATGGTCCTTTAATTTAGGATATTCCACAGATCCTTTTTAGTTGTTGTAGTGGTCATTTAGGATGTTCTAGTGGCCTGTGTGGAAGTTCTGAGGCTTCTTTAGGTTCTTAAACACTAATAGACAGTTTTCTCTCTTCACACTCTCTTTTTTTGTTATGAAATCTGATCCTTAACGCGTAAACATATTAGAGATCCACTTCAGTAGTAAGTGCATGTGTGTGGGTGTGTATTTGTGTGTGTGTGTGGGTGTGTATTTGTGTGTGTGTGTGTGTGTGTGTGTGTCAGTGCTTAGATACCAACTCTCTCTGGATACACTGTTGGAAGTGGACGCCTCGTCGTCATAACAACCCGCCTTGAGACACAACTCCTTTCTTTTTTTTTTATCTGTTCACTAAATGTCATGCACAGCCTCAGACCTCCTCTCAGATTACTCATTCAAACATTCAAACACTCAAACACTCGAATTGATTTGACAAATTTTTTTTTTTTACACACTCGAATGCATTCATACAAAATGTTTTCACACATTCAGAAGAAGCGGTGATACAAGCTACAATACATAAGAGCCTTTATTTCATTCTACGGAGGCGGAGGTGTTAGTCATTAATGTGTGTTTGAAGAGGATTTTAACGTCATACTTGCATAACACGGTAACACAGACACACTCTACTCTCTATCTGTGTGTGTGTGTGTGTGTGTGTGTGTGTGTGTGTGTGTGTGTGTGTGTGTGTGTGTGTGTGTGTGTGTGTGTGTGTGTGTGTGTGTGAGGGCTGTAATGGAATAATAGCCACAGGCGGTGTCTCCCCACAGAAAATACCAAGAACTGGCAACTGCCCGTCTCATAACTCTTGCAGAAGTTCATGCAGCCGTGATTTTTTTTTTGTGATCAACTTTTTATTGTCTTTAATCACATGAGTTATTTGTACACATAATACATTTCCCAAGGATTTCACAGACAATAGCGAACAAACTAATCAAACAAAGAACTATGTACATACCACTGTTGCCTTGTAGAATTAAAATGAAAAGAATAAGAAAAGAAAAGAAAAAAATATATTTAGAAATAGAAATGACAGTACCATAAGTTTTCCAGGTAGACTAAATATACACACATACAAAAACAAAATGAAACCAGAATGAAAATTCAGACGGATATTACATCAAACCTATGACTACATGAACTTCCTGCATATATATAGTTAGACTCAGTGAGTAGACTTTTAGTTACATCAATTACTGGTATGAGAGAGTGTGGATCTGAAAGAAAACCAATAAGGGTGATCCAGGCCTCCACAGAGGATGCCCGGGCCTTGTGAATTACAGCCAGTGATTTCTCTATAAAGGGCGATATCTCTGAAGTGGTTAATCCATTCTTTGACTGACGGAGGCTCGGTCAAGAACCATGAGTGGATAATTGTCTTTTTGGCAGCAGTTAAACCTGCAAATATGATCTTCCTGTGAGCCAGCCGTGTATTATCTTTAAGAACTGAATCATCATTAAGCAACAGCATACTAGGGAGTTTAGGAATTGGGAATTTCAAAGCCTTTTCCAAATTCTTAGTCACATTATCCCAAAAATCAGAGACTGGGGGGCATTCCCAAAATACATGAAGATAGGTACCTACGGTATTTTGGCTACACTTGCTGCAGTTAGGGCTGTCTATAAGTTTCATTTTAAAGCGCCGATAAGGTGTGAGATAAAATTTATGTACAAATTTGTAATGTATGAGTTGATGTGATGGGTTCTTGGAAGATATAAATATATTGGACCAAATATTGTCCCAGTCAAGTTCTATGCCCTGACCCTCCAAGTCACGAGCCCAGACCTCAGTCACCCCAAGAGTTCGGGAGTTTTGCGTTGCTAGATGATTGTAAATATTTGATACTAAGCCGGCATAGGATGTTTTAGGCTCAACCCAAGTACTTAGTGGGTGAGAAGGTAGGGGTGTGTCCCAGGGTACTCCATGAGCACGAATTGCTGATATGCAGCCGTGATTTTGTTATTTGCTCATCTTCTTGTCTGCATGCAGCATTTTGTTCCCGGGTAGCTGAGAAATTTTGAGTTTTCAATTTCCCCTGAGTTGCAGCTACAGGAAGAAGACTTTTAGAAATGTTTGTGATACAAAGAAAGCCGGACGACAGCCAGTCCTG
>NC_070591.1:2807620-2810120 GCF_027409825.1 Scomber japonicus | reverse complement strand
AGGATAAGTCTGCTTTAATTAAAACATTATTTAGACTGTTAAATATTTAAGGGGTTTATTTCCCTTTTGGACCTCTTCCTCTCCTTTTCCTCTTCTTCTTCCTTTTCCTCTTCCTCTCCTCTTCCTCTTCTTCTTCCTCTTCCTCTTCCTCTTCTTCTTCCTCTCCCTCTTCCCCTTCCTCTTCCTCTTCCTCTTCCTCTCCTCTTCTTCTTCCTCTTCTTCTTCCTCTTCCTCTCCTCTTCTTCTTCCTCTTCCCTTTCCTCTCCTCTTCTTATTCCTCTTCTTCTTCCTCTTCCTCTTCTTCTTCCTCTTCCTCTTCCTCTTCCTCTTCCCTTTCCGCTCCTCTTCATCTTCCTCTTCCTTTTCCTCTTCATCTTCCTTTTCCTCTTCCTCTTCATCTTCCTCTTCCTTTTTCTCTTCATCTTCCTCTTCCTCTTCCTTTTCCTCTTCCCCTTCCCCTTCCTCTTCCTCTTCCCTTTCCTCTCCTCTTCTTCTTCCTCTTCTTCTTCCTTTTCCTCTTCTTCTTCCTCTTCTTCTTCCTCTTCCTCTCCTCTTCCCTTTCCTCTCCTCTTCTTCTTCCTCTTCTTCTTCCTCTTCCCCTTCCTCTTCCTCTTCCTCTTCATCTTCCTCTTCCTTTTCCTTTTCCTCTTCATCTTCATCTTCCTCTTCCTCTTCCTCTTCCTCTCACACACTTTTGGACTCTAAGACTCTTAATCATATTCATAAGTTTTCAGTTGTATTATTTGCATTAATTTCTATTAAAAAGTCACAAAAGATGAGAATTTAATCTACAGATAGAAATACTGCATGTTCATATTCATCTTTAAAAACTTAAAAACTAAAATACTAAAAGTGTGTAAAAAGTTCTTCTTCATGCTCTTATCTCATTTATTCTGCATTTAACCCTCCTGTCGCCCTCGAGTCACGGAAGGAAGTTAGGAAAAAGAAGAAGGAAGGAAAGGAGGGAGGAGGAAGGAAAGGAGGGGGGGAGGAAGGAAGGTAGGTGGGACAGAGGAAAGAAGGAAGATAGGTGGGAGGGAGGAAAGAAGGAAGGAGGGGGGTGGAGGAAGGGGGGGAGAGGGAGGGAAAAAAGGGAGGAGGGGGGAAGGAAGGAAGGAAGGAGGGAGGGAAGGAAGGAAAGAGAGAGGGAGGGAGGGAGGAAAGAAGGACAGAAGAAAGGAAGGAAGGTAGGAGGGACAGAGGAAAGAAGGAAGGAGGGAAGGAAAGAAGACAGGAAGGAAGGAAGGAAGGAAAGAGGGAAGGAAGGAAGGAAGGAAAGGAGGGAGGAAGGAAGGAAGGAAAGAAGACAGGAAGGAAGGAAGGAAGGAAAGAGGGAAGGAAGGAAGGGAGGGAAGAAAGAAGGCACAGTCAAAACAGATGGGGTCAATTTGACCAAAGAGGACGACACAAGGGTTAAGATAAAATCAACTTTATTCAGTAGATGACCTAAAGACCTAAATTGCATCTGCTTTTACATTTTCTACTATATTTTTTTTACTACTATTGTCTTTTTATTGCTTGTGTACTTACTTATTATAATAATAATAATAATAATAATAATACATTTTATTTATAACGCGCTTTTACAAGTGCTCAAAGACGCTTACAAGTTAAAAAAGACATAAAATGAAAGGAACAACCAATGTAGAAGGTTAAAAAGACATAAAATGAAAAGAGGATAAAAAACAGTTTACAGTTTAAAAAGGTGTGTTTTTAAGAGTGATTTGAAGGTATGGGGGTCCATACAGTCTCTGATGGGTTTGGGGAGTGAATTCCAGAGGGGGGGGGGGGGGGGGGGGCGGCAGTGGAGAAGGCTCTGTCCCCCCAAGTTCGGTGCTTGGTCCGAGGGGGGGTAGGACAAGGAGATTTCCCTCTGAGGATCGGAGGGCATATACATTGTTCTTTATTCTTTCTATTAACCCTCCTGTTGTCCTCAGGTCAAAGAAAGTAGGAAGGAAGGAAGGAAGGAAGGGAAGGAGGAAGAGAAGAAGGAAGGAAAGGAGTAAGGAGGAAAAGAGGAAGGAAGGAAGGAAGGAAGAAAGAAAGGAAGGAAGGAAGGAGGGAAGGAAGGACAAAAGAGGAAGGAATTTAGGAGAGAAGGAAGGGAGTAAGGACAAAAGAGGAGGGAATTTAGGAGAGAAGGAAGGAAGGAAGGAAAGAAAGAAGGAAAGGCGTAAGGACAAAAGAGGAAGGAATTTAGGAGAGAAGGAAGGAAGGAAGGAAGGAAGGAAAGAAAGAAAGAAAGGAGTAAGGACGAAAAGAGGAAGGAGAGAAGAAAGGAAAGAAAGGAGTAAGGAAGGAAGGAAGGAAAAACTTAAAGAAAGAGGGAAGAAGGAAAGAAAGAAAGAACAGTCAAAAGAGACGGGGTCAATTTGACCCAGGAGGACGACAGGAGGGTTAATGCTCTTTTTTATGTTTTACTTTCCACTTTGCTGCTGCAGTAAAGTAAATTTCCCCACTGTGGGACTAATAAAGGAACATTGCTTATCTTTTATCTTTA
>NC_070591.1:2797620-2802620 GCF_027409825.1 Scomber japonicus | reverse complement strand
AGTTAGCTAGTTTATACTACTTTATATACAGTTAGCTAGTTTATACTACTTTATATACAGTTAGCTAGTTTATACTACTTTATATACAGTTAGCTAGTTTATACTACTTTATATACAGTTAGCTAGTTTATACTACTTTATATACAGTTAGCTAGTTTACACTACTTTATATACAGTTAGCTAGTTTATACTACTTTATATACAGTTAGCTAGTTTACACTACTTTATATACAGTTAGCTAGTTTACACTACTTTATATACAGTTAGCTAGTTTACACTGCTTTATATACAGTTAGCTAGTTTACACTACTTTATATACAGTTAGCTAGTTTATACTACTTTATATACAGTTAGCTAGTTTATACTACTTTATATACGGTTAGCTAGTTTACACTACTTTAAATACAGTTAGCTAGTTTATACTACTTTATATACAGTTAGCTAGTTTACACTACTTTATATACGGTTAGCTAGTTTACACTACTTTATATACGGTTAGCTAGTTTATACTACTTTATATACAGTTAGCTAGTTTACACTACTTTATATACAGTTAGCTAGTTTATACTACTTTATATACAGTTATCTAGTTTATACTACTTTATATACAGTTAGCTAGTTTACACTACTTTATATAGAGTTAGCTAGTTTATACTACTTTATATACAGTTAGCTAGTTTATACTACTTTATATACAGTTAGCTAGTTTATACTACTTTATATAGTTAGCTAGTTTATACTACTTTATATACAGTTATCTAGTTTATACTACTTTATATACAGTTAGTTAGTTTATACTACTTTATATACAGTTAGCTAGTTTACACTACTTTATATAGAGGGGATCATCCTTATGTTCCCTGGGTCCTATGTTCCCCGCTTTGTATGTGACCGGGGTACATAGGGATGATCCCGTCTACAGTTAGCCAGTTAGCTGAGTTAGCCGCCGAATTAGCCGCCGAGCTAGCAGCCGAATTAGCAGCCGAGCTAGCAGCCGAGTTAGCCGCCGAGCTAACAGCGGAGTTAGCCGCTGAGCTAGCAACCGAGTTAGCCGCGATCGGGGAACACAGGACCCAGGGATAGGTACGCTTCCATATACAGTTAGCTAGTTTATACTACTTTATATACGGTTAGCTAGTTTATACTACTTTATATACAGTTAGCTAGTTTATACTACTTTATATACAGTTAGCTAGTTTATACTACTTTATACAGTTAGCTAGTTTATACTACTTTATATACAGTTAGCTAGTTTATACTACTTTATATACAGTTAGCTAGTTTATACTACTTTATATACAGTTAGCTAGTTTACACTACTTTATATACAGTTAGCTAGTTTACACTACTTTATATACAGTTAGCTAGTTTAAACTACTTTATATACAGTTAGCTAGTTTATACTACTTTATATACAGTTAGCTAGTTTATACTACTTTATATACAGTTAGCTAGTTTAGTCCAGTGGTTCCCAACCTAGGGGTGGGGCCCCTCCAAAGGGTCAGCAGATAAATGTGAGGGCTGCTGAGATGATTAATGGGAGAGAGAGTACAAGTACCTCTAACTGTACTACAGTAAAGTACAAGTAACTCATCACTATAAACATATTTGTTGAATATGAGTCATCGATGCTCGTTCACTTCCTGCTGCAGGTTTTTAATCTGCTGAAAGAAAAGAAACTATAGAAACATTACAGCAGCTTTATTCCTCTACAGTGTGTGTGTGTGTGTGTGTGTGTGTGTGTGTGTGTGTGTGTGTGTGTGTGTGTGTGTGTGTGTGTGTGTGTGTGTGTGTCACTTAGAGACGACAAGTTCCTGAGTAAATATCCTTCCACTGGTTTCATATGTGGAGCCGGTGTGTGAGTATGCTGATGAGAGTTTATTTGAGTATCAGTATGTGTGTGTGTGTCTGTATGAGTGTGTGTGTGTGAGTATAGTTGTGATGTGTGTGTATGTGTGCGTGTATAGTTGTGATGTGTGTGTTTGTGTGTGTACAGTTGTGAAGTGTGTGTGTGTATGTATGAGTGTGTGTGTGTATAGTATAGTTGTGATGTGTGTATGTGTGTGTGTGTGTGTGTGTATAGTATAGTTGTGATGTGTGTGTGTGTGTGTGTGTGTGTATGTGTGTGTGTGTGTGTGTGTATGTTATGTGTGTGTGTATGTATGTTATGTGTGTGTGTCTGTATGTTATGTGTGTGTGTCTGTATGAGTGTGTGTATGTATGTATGTGTGTGTGTATAGTATAGTTGTGATGTGTGTGTGTGTGTGTGTGTGTGTATGTGTGTGTATAGTATAGTTGTGATGTATGCTATGTTATGTGTGCGTCTGTATGAGTGTGTGTGTGTGTGTGTGTGTGTGTGTGTGTGTGTGTGTGTGTGTGTGTGTGTGTGTGTGTGTGTGTGTGTGTGATGTGATGATTCATGCTTGTAGCTTGTAGGAGGATCATTAAGATAAGAGCTGCAGCTTCACCGACACACACACACACACACACACACACACACACACACACACACACACACAGATACACACCAAACCAAAAAACACTCAGGATTTTATTCTTCTTTTCTTTTTTCTTTTTTTTAATTTATTTTTTAACATTTTTCTCTTTTATTTTGATTCTGTTTGATTCCCAGAGTCATCCCCAACTTTTCCCAGTCAGAGCTGTTTGGCATCATTTCATCTCTGCAGACTCTCTCTCTCTCTCTCTCTCTCTCTCCCTCTCTCTCTATCCCTCTCTCTCCCCCCCCCCCCCTCCTCTCTGCTGGCTGATCTCCCCGCCTCTCACTCTCAGTTGAAGAGCCGGAAGCGCTTCATTTATAACTCGCTGCAGCCCGGAGGGGAGGAGACAGTCCAGTTGTTGCTGATTGTCCCTAAAAAAATGCAATGTCACTTTCATTTCCTTTTATTCACTGTTGGATTATTTAAGAATATTAACATCAGTCTGACTTTATAAGATCCTGTATGCATTAAAAATATACAGTTATATATTATTATTTATTATTCCTCTCTGTCTATTTCTAACATAATATTATAAATCTATATTAAAGGATTAACTAGATTATTTATCATTACAGTGTGATGCAAACATACATTCAACATCAGGTTTATTAATGTATAAATTGACCCTTATATTGCTTTTACAAAATTAAATACAAAAGCTTCAATCCATTTATTCAGTGGAAATATATATTTTAAATTTAAATAAATAAATAAATGTGTGTATGAATCAGTAAGTATGTTCTATTAATTATTATTATTCATTATTATTATTATTTATGTATTTATTTATTTATTATTTTTTATTTTTATTATTATTTATTTTTAGTTTTTATTTTTAATTATTATTATTATTATTATTATTATTTATTTTATTTATTTATTTTTTAAATTATTATTATGATCAGAGTAGTGTAGACTTGAAGAAAATTATTTCCAAAAAGCAAATGTGAAGGAATATAAATAAGTCAGATTAAATGAACTCAAACACAGGCAGAATAAATGTGATAAAAGCCATCATTAAGAACATATTGTTTATTTAATAAAGATTAAAAATGTAAAAAATATGTTTGATATAATTTTCCTAAAAGTCAGAAATCACTGTGCACAGATACAGATACAGAGGTCTGATTGAAGATGATGATTTCATTAATATCATGATTTATAATTAAATACTGTTTTAAAAAGTTCATGTTTCTGATTTAGATTTGAAAGGAACTTTAATTCAAACATGTTTTGATGTTTTTCCATTTTCTGAATATATTTATAAAATATAAAAGGGAGGAGAAAAGTATGACATACATTTTTAAACTGTACTACAGTAAAGTTCAAGTACCTCAAACTGTACTACAGTATAGTACAAGTACCTCAAACTGCACTACAGTAAAGTACTAGTACCTCTAACTGTACTACAGTAAAGTACTAGTACCTCAAACTGTACTCCAGTAAAGTACTAGTACTTAACTGTACTACAGTAAAGTACTAGTACCTCAAACTGTACTACAGTAAAGTACTAGTACCTCAAACTGTACTACAGTAAAGTAAAAGTACCTCAAACTGTACTGCAGTAAAGTACTAGTACCTCAAACTGTACTGCAGTAAAGTACTAGTACCTCAGACTGTACTACAGTAAAGTACAAGTACCTCAAACTGTACTACAGTAAAGTACTAGTACCTCTAACTGTCCTACAGTAAAGTACTAGTACCTCTAACTGTACTACAGTAAAGTACAAGTACCTCAAACTATACTACAGTATAGTACCAGTACCTCAAACTGTACTACAGTAAAGTACTAGTACCTCTAACTGTACTACAGTAAAGTACTAGTACCTCAAACTGTACTATAGTAAAGTACTAGTACCTCAAACTGTACTACAGTAAAGTACTAGTACCTCAAACTGTACTACAGTAAAGTACTAAGCAGACTTTTCATCTCATCAGCAGAAATCAATATTCAACTATAAACATCCATCACACCGTGTAGCCCCGCCCCTCCGGTGCTCCTCTGTGCATGAACCGAGCGCCCCGTGCGCTGCAGTCCGGGCCGTGCTGGAGCAAAGCGGAGCGGGGAGGAGGAGGAGGAGGAGGAAGAGGAGGAGGGAGGGAGTGAGAGAGAGAGTGAGAGAGAGAGAGAGAGAGAGGAGGAGGATTTGAGGACTGTGTGCTGCTGCGTTGTTTTTCCTCCCGAGCTCTCAGCAGTCCGTCCGTCCGTCCTTCACTCCGAGCGGGACTCAACTGCGCTTCTGTCGGCCTCCAGGTGAGTGTGAGCCCGGTGCCGAGCAGAGCCGAGCCGTGCCGAGCCGAGCCGAGCCGGTTCTGCTGCGATTTGTTTGTTTTTTATCTCTCAGCTGTTTTAATTATTCCCCCAATCAATCAGTGTGTTTGTTTCATTGTGTCCACGGCGGGTCTCTGCGTGTGTGTGTGTGTGTGTGCGTGTGTGCGCGCGCGAGTGAAAGTGCATCCAAAATCTTAACATGCATGGCGGAGGGGGCAGCGGCTCCTCTG
>NC_070591.1:2737330-2792330 GCF_027409825.1 Scomber japonicus | reverse complement strand
AAAGCCAAAACACCCCAAAGATATTTAGTCTAAGATGACATCAAAGGGAGAAAAACAGCAAATCCTCACATTTAAGAGGGTAGAAATGAAAAATAGGCCTCTTTGATATTTTCTGATCCAACTCGATAGAGAGCAGAAAATCAAGATTTCAGACACCAAACTAATTGTCGTCATTTTGTGTCGTCACCATCAGCTGTAGAGTCATGTGACGGAAGTTTTCATGTCTTTAAAATGTGAAATGAGCAGAAAAATTGGAAGATCTGAAGGCAAATTAGTGAAGATATTTACACACTCTACATTCAGACACTCATATAAAGGTAAATATGGAGTGATTTCAGATGCAGCCTTTATAAATTTCAGTTTCAGCTTAATGAAATTCATCAATGCCCCTAAAATGACTCTTTCTGCTCTGTTTGTGGGCTTGAGTTTCATTCACAAAAATGTCCCAAAGAGTAAAAAGTAGAATCAGAAAGTAAAAGCTTCCTCTCCTTCCTCTCTCTCTCATCCTCTCCTTCCTCTCTCCTCCTCTCCCTCTCCTCTCCTTCCTCTCTCTTCTCCTCTCTCTCTCCTCTACCTCTCTCTCTCCTTCTCTTCCTCTCTCTCCTCTATCCTTCCTCTCTCCTCTTCCTCTCTCTCCTCTCCTTCCTCTCTCTCCTCTCCTTCCTCTCTCTCCTTTCCTTCCTCTCTCTCTCTCTCTCCTCTACCTCTCTCTCCTCTACCTCTCTCTCCTCTTCCTCTCCTTCCTCTCCTCTCTCTCTCTCCTCCTTCCTCTCTCTCCTCTCCTTTCCTCTCTCTCTCTCTCCTCTCCTCTCCTCTCTCTTCTCCTCTCCTTCCTCTCTCTCTCTCTTCTCTCTCTCTCCTCTCCTTCCTTTTTTGATGGTATATCTGAGAAAATTCAAAGAAAAACTGATGAACAAAAACCCCATTTATACTGTCAGACCTCTCTCCTTGCTGCTTTATTTCAGTTTGGGCTGTTTTTCTGTGTGTGTGTGTGTGTTTGTGTGTGTGTGTGTGTGTGTGTGTGTCTCTGTCTGTCTTTGTGTGTGTACTTGACCTCCAATGATACTGAGCTGGACAAACGCCAAGTCAGATATGTATCAGCTGATCACGGACTGACTGTGTGTCAGCATCACGACATTAACGAGGGAACAGTTCGTTCAGCGGTCGGATCACATGATCACAACAACAACAAACAACCATGAATCCTCCCTGACACTGAGATACTGGAATATACTGAGAGAGTGAGGCTGCTTCTCCACTAAAGATACGATTGTTATTCGTTTAAATCAGGGATGTCAAACTCATTTTCATTCGAGGGCCACATACAGACCAATTTGATCTCATGTGGACCATTAAAAAGATGGAGGGAAGGAAGGAAGGAAGGACGGAGGAAGGACAGATGGAAGGGACAGATGGAAGGAAGGAAGGAAGGAAGGAAGAAACGGAGGAAGGACAGATGGAAGGAAGGACAGAAGGAAGAAAGGGAGGAAGGAAGGAAGAAACCGAGGAAGGACAGATGGAAGGAAGGACAGAAGGAAGAAAGGGAGGAAGGACAGATGGAAGGAAGGAAGGACAGGCAAAAGGAAGGAGAGAAGAAAGGTAGGAAGGACAAATGGAAGAAGGGTAGAAGGACAAATGGAAGAAAGGAAGGAAGGCCAGAAGGACAGAACGGAAGGAAGGAAGACCGAAGGAAGGAAGGGAGGAAGGACAGATGGAAGGAAGGACAGAAGGACAGATGGAAGGAAGGACGGAAGGAAGAAAGGTAGGAAGGACAGAAGGAAGGAAGGACAGAAGGAAGAATGGAAGGAAGGGAGGAAGGACAGATGGAAGGAAGGACAGATGGAAGGAAGAACGGAGGAAGGACAGATGGAAGGAAGGACAGAAGGAAGAAAGGGAGGAAGGAAGGAAGAAACGGAGGAAGGACAGATGGAAGGAAGGACAGAAGGAAGAAAGGGAGGAAGGACAGATGGAAGGAAGGAAGGAAGGAAGGAAGGACAGGCAAAAGGAAGGAGAGAAGAAAGGTAGGAAGGACAAATGGAAGGAAGGACAGAAGGAAAGGAGGAAGGACAGATGGAAGGAAGGACAGAAGGAAGAAAGTTGAGGAAGGACAGATGGAAGGAAGGACAGATAGAAGGAAGGGAGGAAGGACAGATGGGAGGAATGACAGAAGGTAGAAAGGAAGGAAGGACAGATGGAAGGAAGGGAGGAAGGACAGATGGAAGGAAGGACAGACGGAAGGAAGGAAGGAGAGAAGGAAGAAAGGTAGGAAGGACAGAAGGAAGGTTTCAGACCTCGCTGTGGAAGGCTACTGTTTGCCAAATCATGACCAAAATACTGATTTTTCTGTCTCCAAGACCACAAAAACATCAAGATTTAAAATATCCTTCAGAATAAAAGGGAAGACATTTATATTCAGACAGCAGCAGCAGCCACATTTTCCTGCAGCTGAAGCAGAAGCACAGATAAAGTTCAGGTATGAAGACCTATTTGTCATTAAAAAGATGGAGGGAAGGAAGGAAGGAAGGAAGGAAGAAACGGAGGAAGGACAGATGGAAGGAAGGAAGGAAGGAAGGAAGAAACGGAGGAAGGACAGATGGAAGGAAGGACAGAAGGAAGAAAGGGAGGAAGGAATGGAAGAAACGGAGGAAGGACAGATGGAAGGAAGGACAGAAGGAAGAAAGGGAGGAAGGAAGGAAGAAACGGAGGAAGGACAGATGGAAGGAAGGACAGAAGGAAGAAAGGGAGGAAGGACAGATGGAAGGAAGGAAGGAAGGAAGGAAGGACAGGCAAAAGGAAGGAGAGAAGAAAAGGTAGGAAGGACAAATGGAAGGAAGGACAGAAGGAAGAAAGGGAGGAAGGACAGATGGAAGGAAGGACAGAAGGAAGAAAGGAGGAAGGAAGGAAGAAACGGAGGAAGGACAGATGGAAGGAAGGACAGAAGGAAGAAAGGGAGGAAGGAAGGAAGAAACGGGAGGAAGGACAGATGGAAGGAAGGACAGAAGGAAGAAAGGGAGGAAGGACAGATGGAAGGAAGGAAGGAAGGACAGATGGAAGGAAGGACAGAAGGAAGGAAGGAGAGAAGAAAGGTAGGAAGGGACAAATGGAAGGAAGGACAGAAGGAAGAAAGGTAGGAAGGACAAATGGAAGGAAGGACAGAAGGAAGAAAGGTAGGAAGGACAAAGGGAAGAAGGGTAGGAAGGACAAATGGAAGAAAGGAAGGAAGGACAGAAGAAGAAAGGAAGGAAGGACAGATGGAAGGAAGGGAAGGAAGGACAGATGGAAGAAAGGAAGGAAGGACAGAAGGACAGATGGAAGGAAGGGAGGAAGGACAAATGGAAGAAAGGAAGGAAGGACAGAAGGACAGAAGGAAGGAAGGAAAGACCGAAGGAAGGAAGGGAGGAAGGACAGATGGAAGGAAGGACAGAAGGACAGAAGGAAGGAAGGACAGAAGGAAGAAAGGAAGGAAGGACAGAAGGAAGAAATGGAGGAAGGACAGATGGAAGGAAGGACAGAAGGAAGAAAGGGAGGAAGGACAGATGGAAGGAAGGAAGGAAAGAAGGAAAGAGGCAAAAGGAAGGAGAGAAGAAAGGTAGGAAGGACAAATGGAAGGAAGGACAGAAGGAAGAAAGGGAGGAAGGACAGATGGAAGGAAAGGGAGGAAGGACAGATGGAAGGAAGGACAGAAGGAAGAAAGGAAGGAAGGACAGATGGGAGGAAGGGAGGAAGGAAGAAAGGAGGAAGGAAGAAGAAACGGAGGAAGGACAGATGTAAGGAAGGACAGAAGGAAGAAAGGGAGGAAGGACAGATGGAAGGAAGGAAGGAAAGAAGGAAAGAGGCAAAAGGAAGGAGAGAAGAAAGGTAGGAAGGACAAATGGAAGGAAGGACAGAAGGAAGAAAGGTAGGGAAGTTTAGAAGGAAGAAAGGTAGGAAGGACAAAGGAAGAAGGGTAGGAAGACAAATGGAAGAAAGGAAGGAAGGACAGAAGGACAGAAGGAATGAAGGAAAAACCGAAGGAAGGGAAGGGAGGAAGGACAGAAGGAAGAAAGGACAGAAGGACAGATGGAAGGAAGGGAGGAAGGGGAGATGCGAGACAGACTCACCTGGTTGTTGAGGAACGCTTCGGCCTGCTTGGTGTCCCTGAGGAACAGCTGGTAGGCGTGAGACTGGGACAGCAGGTTCTGTCGGTTCTCCCACATCTTGTGCAGCTCGTTCCAGCCGGTGTCGAGCGCCTGCAGCCGTTGCCGTAGGAACATGTACTGCGCGTCCGTCTGGCCCTGCGTCACCATCTCGCCCATGTCCCGCATCTTCTGGTAGTCCTCCTCGTAGTTGCGGATCTCGTTCTTGATGTTCTCGTGCTGGCCAGCAGCTTCTCGGCCTCGGCCAGCGTGTTGGGCATGTCCTCGGAGGCGATGGCGGTCTGAGTCCGCGACAGCCAGGACTGGAAGTCGTCCAGGTCGCGGAGGAACTGCTGCAGCTTGCTGGCCTCGCCCAAAGACTCCTCACGGTTCTTCATGGTGTCCTGAGGAACAGAGAACAGAAAAGATGAGTTTGTTTCCAAGGCCGTAGACAGGGATTTTACAACTTAACCCTCTTGTTGTCCTCGAGTCAAGGAAGGAAGGGAGGAAGAAGGAAGGAAAGGAGGGAAGGAAGGAAGGGAGGAAGGAAAGAAGGAAGAAGGAAGGAAGGAAAGAAGGGAGGAAGGGAGAAAGGAGGGAGGAAGGAAGGAAGGAAGAAGGAAGGAAGGGAGGAAAGGAAAGAAAGAAGGAAGGGGAGGAAGGAAAGGAAGGAAAGGAAGGAAGGAAAGAAGGAAGGAAGAAAAGGAAGGAAAGAAGAGAAGGAAGGAAAGAAGGGAGGAAGGAAGAAGGAAAGAAGGGAGGAAGGGAGGAAGGAAAGGAGGGAGGAAGGAAGAGAGGAAAGGAAAGAAGGAAGGAAGGGAGGAAGGAAAAGAAGGAAGAAAAGGAAGGAAGGAAGGAAAGAAGGGAGGAAGGGAGGAAGGAAAGGAGGGAGGAAGAAAGGAAGAAGGAAGGAAGGGAGGAAAGGAAAGAAGGAAGGAAGGGAGGAAGAAAAGGAAGGAAAGAGGAAGGAAGGAAAGAAGGGAGGAAGGGAGGAAGGGAAAGGAGGGAGGAAGGAAGGAAGAAGGAAGGAAGGGAGGAAAGGAAAGAAGGAAGGAAGGGGGAGGAAGGAAAGGAAGGATGGAAGGATGGAGGAAATAAGGAAGGTAGGAGAAAGGGAGGAAAGAAGGAAGGGAAGGAGGAAGAAAGGGAGAAGGAAGGAGGGAGCAAAGGGAGGGAGGAAAGAAGAGAGGAAGGGAGGAAGGAAAGGAGGGAGGAAGGAAGGAAGAAGGAAGGAAGGGAGGAAAGGAAAGAAGGAAGGAAGGGAGGAAGGAAAGGAAGGAAGGAAGGATGGAGGAAATAAGGAAGGTAGGAGAAAGGGAGGAAAGAAGGAAGGGAGGGAGGGAGGAGGAATGAAGGGAGAAGGAAGGAGGGAGCAAAGGGAGGGAGGAAGGAAAGAAAGAGAGAAGGAGGGAGGAAGGACAGATGGAAGGAAAGGAGGGAGGAAGGAAGGGAGGAAAGGAGGAAAGAAGGAGGGAAGGAGGTAGGGAGGAGGAATGAAAGGGAGAAGGAAGGAGGGAGCAAAGGGGAGGGAGGAAGGAAAGAAAGAGAGAAGGAGGGAGGAAAGGAGGGAGGAAGGAAGGAAGAAGGAAGGAAGGGAGGAAGGAAAGAGGGAGAAGGAAGAGAGGAAAGGAAAGAAGGGAAGGAAGGGAGGAAGGAAAAGAAGGAAGAAACAGGAAGGAAGGAAGGAAAGAAGGGAGGAAGGGAGGAAGGAAAGGAGGGAGGAAGAAAGGAAGAAGGAAGGAAGGGGAGGAAAGGAAAGAAGGAAGGAAGGGAGGAAGAAAGGAAGGAAAGAAGGAAGGAAGGAAAGAAGGGAGGAAGGGAGGAAGGAAAGGAGGGAGGAAGGAAGGAAGAAGGAAGGAAGGGAGGAAAGGAAAGAAGGAAGGAAGGGAGGAAGGAAAGGAAGGATGGAAGGATGGAGGAAATAAGGAAGGTAGGAGAAAGGGAGGAAAGAAGGAAGGGAAGGAGGAATGAAAGGGAGAAGGAAGGAGGGAGCAAAGGGAGGGAGGAAAGAAGAGAGGAAGGGAGGAAGGAAAGGAGGGAGGAAGGAAGGAAGAAGGAAGGAAGGGAGGAAAGGAAAGAAGGAAGGAAGGGAGGAAGGAAAGGAAGGAAGGAAGGATGGAGGAAATAAGGAAGGTAGGAGAAAGGGAGGAAAGAAGGAAGGGAGGGAGGGAGGAGGAATGAAAGGGAGAAGGAAGGAGGGAGCAAAGGGAGGGAGGAAGGAAAGAAAGAGAGAAGGAGGGAGGAAGGACAGATGGAAGGAAAGGAGGGAGGAAGGAAGGGAGGAAAGGAGGAAAGAAGGAAGGGAAGGAGGTAGGGAGGAGGAATGAAAGGGAGAAGGAAGGAGGGAGCAAAGGGAGGGAGGAAGGAAAGAAAGAGAGAAGGAGGGAGGAAAGGAGGGAGGAAGGAAGGAAGAAGGAAGGAAGGGAGGAAGGAAAGGAGGGAGGAAGGAAGAGAGGAAAGGAAAGAAGGAAGGAAGGGAGGAAGGAAAGGAGGGAGGAAGAAAGGAAGAAGGAAGGAAGGGAGGAAAGGAAAGAAGGAAGGAAGGGAGGAAGAAAAGGAAGGAAAGAAGGAAGGAAGGAAAGAAGGGAGGAAGGGAGGAAGGAAAGGAGGGAGGAAGGAAGGAAGAAGGAAGGAAGGGAGGAAAGGAAAGAAGGAAGGAAGGGAGGAAGGAAAGGAAGGATGGAAGGATGGAGGAAATAAGGAAGGTAGGAGAAAGGGAGGAAAGAAGGAAGGGAAGGAGGAATGAAAGGGAGAAGGAAGGAGGGAGCAAAGGGAGGGAGGAAAGAAGAGAGGAAGGGAGGAAGGAAAGGAGGGAGGAAGGAAGGAAGAAGGAAGGAAGGGAGGAAAGGAAAGAAGGAAGGAAGGGAGGAAGGAAAGGAAGGAAGGAAGGATGGAGGAAATAAGGAAGGTAGGAGAAAGGGAGGAAAGAAGGAAGGGAGGGAGGGAGGAGGAATGAAAGGGAGAAGGAAGGAGGGAGCAAAGGGAGGGAGGAAGGAAAGAAAGAGAGAAGGAGGGAGGAAGGACAGATGGAAGGAAAGGAGGGAGGAAGGAAGGGAGGAAAGGAGGAAAGAAGGAAGGGAAGGAGGTAGGGAGGAAGGAAGGAAAGAAGGAAGAAAAGGAAGGAGCAAAGGGAGGGAGGAAGGAAAGAAAGAGAGAAGGAGGGAGGAAAGGAGGGAGGAAGGAAGGAAGAAGGAAGGAAGGGAGGAAAGGAAAGAAGGAAGGAAGGGAGGAAGGAAAGGAAGGAAGGAAGGATGGAGGATATAAGGAAGGTAGGAGAAAGGGAGGAAAGAAGGAAGGGAAGGAGGTAGGGAGGAGGGGAGGAAGGAAAGGAGGGAGGAAGGAAGGAAGAAGGAAGGAAGAGAGGAAAGGAAAGAAGGAAGGAAGGGAGGAAGGGAGGAAGGGAGGAAGGAAGGAAGAAGGAAGGAAGGGAGGAAAGGAAAGAAGGAAGGAAGGGAGGAATGAAAGGAAGGAAGGAAGGATGGAGGAAATAGGGAAGGTAGGAGAAAGGGAGGAAAGAAGGAAGGGAAGGAGGTAGGGAGGAGGAATGAAAGGGAGGAGGAAGGAGGGAGCAAAGGGAGGGAGGAAGGGAGAGAGGAAGGGAGGAAGGAAAGGAGGGAGGAAGGAAGGAAGAAGGAAGGAAGGGAGGAAAGGAAAGAAGGAAGGGAGGAAGGAAAGGAAGGAAGGAAAGAAGGAAGGAAGGGAGGAAGGAAAGAAGGAAGGAAGGAAAGAAGGGAGGAAGGGAGGAAGGAAAGGAGGGAGGAAGGAAGGAAGAAGGAAGGAAGGGAGGAAAGGAAAGAAGGAAGGAAGGGAGGAAGGAAAGGTAGGAAGGAAGGATGGAGGAAATAAGGAAGGTAGGAGAAAGGGAGGAAAGAAGGAAGGGAAGGAGGAAAGGAAGGAAGGAAGGAAAGGAAGGAAGGAAAGAAAGAAGGAAGGAAGAAAAGGAAGGAGAGAAGGAAGGAAGGAAAGAAGGGAGGAAGGGAGGAAGGAAAGGAGGGAGGAAGGAAGGAAGGAAGGAAGGAAAGAAGGAAGGGAAGGAGGTAGGGAGGAGGAATGAAAGGGAGAAGGAAGGAGGGAGCAAAGGGAGGGAGGAAGGAAAGGAGGGAGGGAGGAAGGAAGGAAGAAAGGGGGATGGAGGAAGGAAAGAAAGAGAGAAGGAGGGAGGGAGGAAGGACAGATGGAAGGAAGGAAGGAACAGTCAAAACAGACTGGAGAGGACGACTGGGAGGTTAAATCAACTCCTATTTCAGTTTTCTACAACTTCCATGGTTGCATATTTAAAAAATTATAACTGCAATATATTATTTTCTTTGTTTGTTCTTAAAATGTGGACTGGAGCAAAGCATGCTGGGAGAAAAGGGCTTATCCAATGAATGAACAGTTCACAAAAGTAAACATTTCACAAACAGTTCACAAACTATTCCCCTCCAAGCCTGTGGTGGCATGTTATCAACATCCGGGGTCTGTAGGTTGACCTATACTAACCTCTGATCTGGATGATGTCATTTCCGAACGTCTCTACCACAGCCCGGTTTATCATTGAGCGGAAATTCTCCAGTGTCGTGATACAGACGTTTATCTCCTGGCCTCACATGCCACCACGGGCTCGGAGGGGAATAGCACTAACGTATCATAACTAAATATTGGTGAAATTAACTAGTTTCATGGCAGATAATGTGTTATATAGAGGCTTCAGATAATGTGTTATATAGAGGCTTCAGATAATGTGTTATATAGAGGCTTCAGATAATGTGTTATATAGAGGCTGAGCTTCAGATAATGTGTTATATAGAGGCTTCAGATAATGTGTTATATAGAGGCTTCAGATAATGTGTTATATAGAGGCTTCAGATAATGTGTTATATAGAGGCTTCAGATAATGTGTTATATAGAGGCTTCAGATAATGTGTTATATAGAGGCTTCAGATAATGTGTTATATAGAGGCTTCAGATAATGTGTTATATAGAGGCTTCAGATAATGTGTTATATAGAGGCTTCAGATAATGTGTTATATAGAGGCTGAGCTTCAGATAATGTGTTATATAGAGACTTCAGATAATGTGTTATATAGAGGCTTCAGATAATGTGTTATATAGAGACTTCAGATAATGTGTTATATAGAGACTTCAGATAATGTGTTATATAGAGGCTTCAGATAATGTGTTATATAGAGGCTTCAGATAATGTGTTATATAGAGACTTCAGATAATGTGTTATATAGAGGCTGAGCTTCAGATAATGTGTTATATAGAGGCTGAGCTTCAGATAATGTGTTATATAGAGACTTCAGATAATGTGTTATATAGAGGCTGAGCTTCAGATAATGTGTTATATAGAGGCTTCAGATAATGTGTTATATAGAGGCTTCAGATAATGTGTTATATAGAGGCTTCAGATAATGTGTTATATAGAGGCTTCAGATAATGTGTTATATAGAGGCTTCAGATAATGTGTTATATAGAGGCTTCAGATAATGTGTTATATAGAGGCTTCAGATAATGTGTTATATAGAGGCTTCAGATAATGTGTTATATAGAGGCTTCAGATAATGTGTTATATAGAGGCTTCAGATAATGTGTTATATAGAGGCTTCAGATAATGTGTTATATAGAGGCTGAGCTTCAGATAATGTGTTATATACTGTAGAGGTTGAGCTTCAGTGCCCTGTGTACTCGCATTATACGGATATACGCGGCGCAACACTGGAGCTAATTTCATCTGAACGACTCCAAATGACACCAAAGTTGTCTGGGTGAGTTAATGATCGTATTTTATATTAGAAATAAGGTCCAGGTTGTAAAAATTGGTAATTATCCTTTAAATTGGAAACCAGTTGGAAACCAGTTGGGACAAAACACCGGTGGATTTCAATGCTTCACTCCGCCACTGGCTGGTCGGCAGCGGTATCTGCAAGTGACGGTCTGTTGATGCTATTTTTCTTTCACAATTAAACAAAACTTCAAGAAAAACATACAGAGGACATGAGCTCAGTGTCCTCTACGGTAGCTACGGCCATGTTTGTTTCAATCTCAAGACTTCTTTCTTTCTTTCCGATACTGGATTGTACTTTTCCAAGAATGGTAGTGGTAGCTGAGGAAGGAAGGAAGGAAGGGAGTAAGGAGGGAGGCAGGAAGGAAAGGAGGGAGAAGAAGGAAGGAAAATAGTAAGAAGCAAGGAAGGATGGAAGGAAGTGAGGAAAGAAGTATAGAAGGAGAGGAAGAATGAAGGAAAAATTAAAGAAAGAGGAAGGAAGGAAGGAAAGAAGGAAAGAAAGAAGGAAGGAAGGAAGGAAAGGAGTAGGGAGGGAGGAAGGAAGGAAGGAAGTGAGGAAAGAAGTATAGAAGGAGGGGAAGAACGACAGAAAAATTTAAGAAAGAGGGAGGAAGGAAGGAAAGAAGGAAGGAAGGAAGTGAGGAAAGAAGTATAGAAGTAGGGGAAGAACGACAGAAAAATTTAAGAAAGAGGGAGGAAGGAAGGAAAGAAGGAAGGAAGGAAGTGAGGAAAGAAGTATAGAAGGAGGGGAAGAACGACAGAAAAATTTAAGAAAGAGGGAGGAAGGAAGGAAGAAAGAAAGAAAGAAAGAAAGAAAGAAAGAAAGAAAGAAAGAAAGAAAGAAAGAAAAGAAAGTATACTAAATCTTCTCTTACCTTCATCTCCTCCCACACGCCGGTGATCTCGGCCAGTCGTCCCTTGATGGCCTCAGACTGATCCGGGTGTTCGGTGGACAAGCGCTCCGCCTCTTTTCCCAGGTCTCCCAGCTTGTCTTCGATGGCGGCCAGGTCGCGCTCCATCCCCGTCAGCTTCCTCTGCAGAGCCATGACGCCCGCCAGGTCGTTGCCCAGCTCCTGGGTCGACTCGATCACCTGGGAGACGACGGCAAAGGGAAAAGGGAGGGGCGGTACGTTAGACCAGAGGAAAGCCTTATTACCTCCTTTTATTCCTTCCTTCCCTCCTTTTCTTCCTCCCCTCCTCCTTTTCTTCCTTCCCTTCCTTCCCTCCTCCTTTCCTTCCTTCCTTCTTCCCTCCTTTCCTCCCTTCCTTCCCTCCTCCTTTCCTTCCTTCCTTCTTCCCTCCTTTCCTCCCTTCCTTCCCTCCTCCTTTCCTTCCTTCCCTTCCTTCCTCCACCTTTCATTCCTTCCCTCCCTTCCTTCCCTCTTTCCTCCTCCTCCTTTCCTTCCTTCCTTTCTCCCTCCTTTTCTTCCTCCCTTCCTTCCCTCCTCCTTTCCTTCCCTCTTCCCTCCTTTCCTTCCATCCTCCCTTCCTTCTTCCCTCCTTTTCTTCCTTCCTTCTTCCCTCCTTTCCTTCCTTCCTCCTCCTTTCCTTCCTTCCTTCCCTCTTTCCTCCCTTCCTTCCCTCCTCCTTTCCTTCCTTCCCTCTTTCCTCCTCCTCCTTTCCTTCCTTCCTTCCTTTCTCCTTCCTTCCTCCTCCTTTCCCTCCTTCCTTCTTCCCTCCTTTTCTTCCTTCCTCTCTCCTTACTCCTTTCTTTCCTCCCTCCCTCCCTCCTTTTCTTCCTTCCCTCTTTACTTCCTTCCTTCCCTCCTCCCTTCCTTCCCTCCTTCCTTCCTTTCCTTCCTTCCTCCCCTTCGCTTCCTTCCTCCCCTCCTCCCTTCCTCCTTACTTACCTTCCTTCCTTCTTCCCTCCTTTCCTTCCTTCCTCCTCCCTCCCTTCCTTCCTTCCTTCCTTCCTTTCCTCCTTCAATCCTCCCTTCCATCCTTTCTTCCTCTCTCCCTTCCCTCTGTCCTTCCTTCCTTCCTTCCTCCCTCCCTCTGCCCTTACTTCCTTCCTTCCTCCCTCCCTCCTTTTCTTCCTTCCTTCTATCCCTCCTTGCTTCTTTCCTTCCTTCCTCCCTCCTTACTCCTTTCCTTCCTCCCTCCCTCCCTCCCTCCTTACTCCTTTCCTTCCTTCCTTACTACTTTCCTCCCTCCCTCCCTCCTTACTCCTTTCCTTCCTTCCTTACTACTTTCCTCCCTCCCTCCCTCCATACCTTCCTCCCTTCCTCCCTACTCCTTTCCTCCCTCCCTACTCCTTCCTTCCTTCCTTAAAAAAATAAAAAAATTTAAATCGATTTTTGTATGAGAATCGATTTTTAAAAATCGCTATTAATATAAAAATCGATTTTTTTTTTTTTGGCCCAGCCGTAATATAACTTTTATAGTAAACAGGAAGCTGTGGTTGGTTTCAGCTGTTTCTGTCGGTACCTTGGTCTTCTCTTTGATCCAGGACTTGGTCTCGTTGCACTCCAGGTGGTAGTTCTGGACGCCCAACGCAGAGCTCAGACTGTCCTTCTTCTGGTCCACCAGGTCTCTGAACTGACTCCACCTGGACGGACACACAGACACAGTATTTAAAAGTTTAGTGTTTAAGACATTGCACAGAGAGGATTCAGTTTATTATAATCAGGTTTATACATAGCTGTTTCTTAATAATTCTTAATAAATCAGATTCTTTAACTGACATAAAATACTTAATTTCCAGTGTGTAGTTCTGTGTATCAAACTAGAAATTTGAATATTTCCTTTATATAATAACAAATTGTCTGACCCTTTCAAAATAAAAGTCATAATAATTAACAATTACACAGATAATGCTAATGAACACCGGAGTTATTTCCCTGATAATCCCAGTTTATGAGATGAGGAAGGAAGGAAGGAAGGGAAGGAGTAAGGAGGGAGGGAGGAAGGAAAGGAGGGAGGGGGGGGAGGGAGGGAGGGAGGGAGGGAGGAAAGTAGTAAGAAGCAAGGAAAGATGGAAGGAAGTGAGGAAAGAAGTATAGAAGGAGGGGAAGAACAATGGAACAATTAAAGAAAGGATGGAAGGAAGGAAGGAAGGAAGGAAGAAAGAAAGAAAGAAGGAAAGAAAGAAAGAAAGAAAGAAAGAAAGAAAGAAAGAAAGAAAGAAAGAAAGGAACAGTCAAAAGAGACGGGGTCAATTTGAGCTGTGTCAGAATACCTGGTGTTGAGTTTGTCTTGCTGGGCTTTTATTTTCTCCTCGCTGGGATGTCCGCTGTGGATCAGTTGCCTGGCAACCTGGTTGACCACGGCAACGCGGGAGGCCTGGTTGTTCATTTCCGGCTCCAGGCTCTCAAACCTGGCGAGGCAAACAAGAGAGGACGCTGGGTAAATTTAAACAAGGAGGAAAGTAAATCAGATAATGTGTCTGTCCACAGTAACGTTAACAGCTCCGTCAGTTCATTAAATCCCTGCAGCGCCTGAAGGCAGCACGACAGATATGTGGATAAATCTATATGCACACTTTACTTTGATTAAACCACATGTAAGCAACACCAGGCTGCCACACACACACACACACCTCCACACACACACCTCCACACACACATCAGATTGGTTTATAACATTTCTAGAAAAGTTGCTGTGTCATGTTTTATTCTTATAATGCTTTAAATGACTCATATTCTTCTCATCTCCATCTCTATATTAATATTGTGAGTCTCTACTGGAATAAAAACTCCTTATTTATCTTCTACTGGTCCTTTATGCAGCCGCTCAGTTCAGCCTCTGTCTATTAACAGGCCGTCTCTTTAATGTAAATATGAAATATGAGAGTGGAAACACCTTAGCAACCACCTTAGCAACCATGCCTACGTTTATGGGCCTCCTCGTTCTTCACTCCACCACTCAACTACGTTCTTCCTCAAATATCAACCTTTTAGGATCTTTTCCACAGACTGTATAAAAGAAATGGACGTAACATCTGTGACGTCACCCATTGGTTTGTGGACTGCTGCTCGGAAGCCAATAGTTTCTAATCTAGGCAGCGCCATCTTGAAAATTTCACGTGCATGCTGGGAAAAATAAAAACACGGATTCTACTTATATGGGCATGAGGCGGGGGCCATGGGCGGAGCGGGGAGGTTGCTATGGTTACGAGGGGCTGGATCTCAAGGACATTGGTCAATCAACCTGTCAATCAGGACGTAGCCCCGCCCCCTAATGCATACCCTGCTTTATCGTCACATATAAAATCAGGGAGGCCAAAATGTCCCAAATGAACATCATACTGCATTGAAGAAGGCTTTAAACTAGCGATTGAGACCATAAACACATTTTGAAAACGTTTACTGAGGTTAGAAATCAAGTGAGAAGTTGGTGAATTCTCCATTGACTTGTATAGAGACGGTCGCCCCCTGGTGGCCTTTTGATAGAATGCAGCTCTAAGTTACTTCCTGGTTGGCTTCATTTCAGAGGACAGGAGCTGTCTTGCTGCATGTTATATTGTAAATGACACGATTTGGTTTATCTATTTGTTTTAATGGCTCCGTGTTTATTTGGACTCTTAGTTGTGTAGCAATGAACTTCTTAAATGTTTTTACAATAAACACAAGTATGTTGTTGTTATGATGAAATAAAGAAAAGTCAAGTGTTCTCAGCTGATCTCTGTTGAGTAAAACACACAAACACACTAATATGTTCTACTTCTGAACTTGTGAAAGCCCTCAGGAAGATAAACCGTCCTCCAGCCTCCAACTTTTAACTTAACATAAACCTCATTTTTTACAATAGCTGCTCAAACTGCTCTGTAAAGAAAATGAGAATCAGACAAAAATGACTTCACTTCATTATTTCCCATATAATTGCACAACAAGAACCCCCCCCCCCCCCCCAAATGTTTTATTAATGCCAAGAATAATGTTAAATATCTGTTCAAGCTGCAGTTGGTAACTTTGAGGAGAGAGAGGATTTAGCATCACATTTGAAGAAGTACAACTGTCAGATCCCTCCCCCTCCCTCTCCGCTGCACTCCTGCCCTGCCTCCAAAGCCCCTCCCCCAGAGGAGGCTGACGTGCACGAGACCACGTGCACACGATTGGTAATACATGAGCTACACTCCACACAGCTAGATATAAAACGCTTTACAGAGACTTTCACATGGCTATACCTTACCTAGAAACTAGAGATATGAGCTAGACCGAGCTGAGGAGGAAGGGGGAGGGGCCTGTGAGGAGGAAGGGGGAGTCTGTGAGGAGGAAGGGGGAGGGGCTTGTGAGGAGGAAGGGGAGGAGTCTGTGTGGAGGAAGTGGGAGAGGCCTGTGTGGAGGAAGTGGGAGAGGCCTGTGAGGAGGAAGAGGCTTGTGAGGAGGAAGGGGAAGGGACCTGTGAGGAGGAAGGGGGAGGGGCGTGTGAGGAGGAAGGGGAGGAGTCCATGAGGAGGAAGGGGAAGGAGTCTGTGTGGAGGAAGTGGGAGGGGGGCTGTGAGGAGGAAGGGGGAGGAGCCTGTGAAGAGGAAGGGGAGGAGTCTGTGAGGAGGAAGGGGTGGGGCTATGAGGAGGAAGGGGAGGGGCCTGTGAGGGGTAAGGGGAGGGGCTATGAGGAGAAAGGGGGAGGGGTCTGTGTGGAGGAAGGGGGAGAGGCCTGTGAGGAGGAAAGGGGAGGAGCCTGTGTGGAGGAAGTGGGAGGGACCTGTGAGGAGGAAGGGGGAGGGGCCTGTGTGGAGGAAAGGGGGAGGAGCCTGTTTGCGTGAGCAGTGATCGACAGCTGTCAGACCCTCCATCAGACACAATCCTGGCTCTGATTGGTTCAGTAGGAGCAGTAGGCGGGGCTAAATGAGCCTGTTCTTTTTTATTTTATAGATTACTAGTTTCATGTAATGCTTCTTTACATAGTGAGAGTCAAAGTTACTCTTATAAGACCAACTGCAGCTTTAATTCAGAAATCAGCAGCATTTGACTTCAGTGTGTCAGGTATTATAAATGCTTCTCAAGTCTAGTCTGTTGTTTCTCTAGCTGCTGGAAAAGTAAAGGGTGTTAGTCTAATCTGACACCCCCCCCCTCCCCCCGCCCCCCCCCCCTCCCTCCCCCGGCCCCCCACTGTGCATCAGAGACCGCCGCCGCCACCATAAAGCAGTCACCTAGGGGAAAAACTGCACTTCAAGCCTTTAAAACTCCAATTTGGTCCTCACAGAGAGAGAGAGACGTATTATTAAAGAGCTGACACACACACACACACACACACACACACACACACACACACACACACACACACACATGTTCACCAGAGTCTGGGAAAGGATCCATGTGATGCTTTGCGGTCAAACAATATGGAGAGAAAACAAGTGGCTGAAAAATGGAGTCAGAGGCTGCTGAGAACGAACCGTGTAACCACAGCCCAAAACACACACACACACACACACAGACACACACACACACACACTGACAGACACACACACACACACACTCAGCGCCAGCCTTTTAAACAGTGTGTAACCTGCAGTCTGGTGCTCTGGTTCCCACCGCCTGCTGTGGAGAATTACAGGATTACTTTTAACATGTTTGATCCCAAAAACTATAAATTGTGTTTTTTGTAAATCTTTTTTTTTTTAATCTTTTTTTTTTTTAATCTTTTTTTTTTAATCATCAGCTTGTTTGGATCAATTTCTTTCTTTCCAGCCACTGATTTGGCTCAGTTTCACTAGTCGCTGCAGACTCTATAAACGTTGAGTCATCTTCACTATTTGTTGTTAGTGAAAGTTAAGACTGTAAAAACACTGGTGGTGCATTCAGGGAAGCTGGGACATCTGAGCATCTCTTTTATATCTATGACACAAGCTAACATGTACGATCCTTTTTAACAATAAGCTCCTCTCTCTCTCTCTCTCTTTTGTCTGTCCTTCCTCCCTTCCTCTCTCCATTCCTTCCTTACTTCTTTCCTTCCTCCCTCCTTCCCTCCCTCCCTCCCTCCTTCTTTCCTTCCTTCCTCCCTTCCTTCTGTTTCCCTCCCTCCTACCTTCTGTCCTTTCCTTTCCTTCTTCCTCCCTCCTTACCTTCCTTGACTCGTGGACAACAGAAGGGTTAAAAGTTCTTTAAATGTTAAATCTGTCTCTCTCTCTCTCGTCTGTCCTTCCCCCTTCCTCTTTTCCTCCCTCCATTTCTTCTTCCTTCCTTCCTCTCTCCTTTCCTTCCTTCTTCCTATATTTCTCCCTTCCTCCTTTCCTTCCTTCTTTTTCCCTTCCTCCCTCCCTTCTTCCTCCCTCCTTTCCTTTCTTGACTGAAGGAGAAGGGTTAAAAGTTCTTTGAATGCTCTCTCTCTCTCTCTCTCTCTCTCTCTCTCTCTCTCTCTCTCTCTCTCTCTCTCTCTCTCTCTCTCTCTCTCTCTCTCTCTCTCTCTCTCTCTCTCTCTCTCTCTCTCTCTCTCTCTCTCTCTCTCTCTCTCTCTCTCTCTCTCTCTCTCTCCTACCGATGCTGGACGACTTCGAGGTCCTCCAGTTTCTCGGGGATCTCCATGCTGTTGAGCCACTGCTCCTTCTCGTCGATCCAGACCTCGCAGGCGCTCGCTTCGCTCAGCATCCTGTAGAGCGCCAACGCGTCCTGCAGCGCCTGCTTCCTGAGACGCGTCAGCTCCACCACTTCCTTATAACGCTCCTCGATGCCCGCCAGACGACTCTGCACCTGACGGACAAGAACAAGAAGAACAAGTTTAACCCTCCTGTTGTCCTCAGTCAAGGAAGGGAGGAAGGAAGGAAGGAAGGAAGGAAGGAAGGAGGGAAAGAAGAAAAGGAGTAAGGAGGGAGGGAGGAAGGAAGGAAGGACAGATGGAAGGAAGGAAGGAGGAAGAAAAGGAGTAAGGAGGGAGGGAGGAAGGAAGGACAGAGGGAAGGGAGATAGGAAGGAAGGAAGGGAGGAAAGAAGGAAAGAAGAAAAGGAGTAAGGACGGAGGGAGGAAGGACGTAAGGACAGAGGGAAGGGAGGGAGGGAGGAAGGAAGGAAGGAGGAATGAGGGAGGAGGGAAGGAAGGAAAGGAGTAAGGACAGAGGGAAGGGAGAGAGGAAGGAAGGAAAGGAGTAAGGAGGGGGGGAGGAAGGAAAGGAGTAAGGAGGGAGGAAGGAAGGAAGGAAAGAAGGGAGGGAGGGAGGAAGGAAAGTAGTAAGGAAGGAAGAAAGGAAGGAAAGGAGTAAGGAGGGAGGGAGGAAGGAAAGGAGTAAGGTGGGAGGGAAGAAGGAAAGGAGGGAGGGAGGGAGAGAGGAAGGAAGGAAGGAAGGGAGGAAGGAAGGAAGGAAGGAAGGAAAGAAGGAACAGTCAAAAGAGAGGCGGGGTCAGTTTGACCCTGGAGGACGACAGGAAGTGAAAAGGCGTCTCACCTCCTCAGAGTTGGCCTTCTCGTCGGGCAGGAAGGAGGAATGAAAGGAGGGAGGAAGGAAGGAGGGAAGGAAAGGAGTCTCACCTCCTCAGAGTTGGCCTTCTCGTCAGGCAGGAAGGAGGAATGAAAGGAGGGAGGAAGGAAGGAGGGAAGGAAAGGAGTCTCACCTCCTCAGAGTTGGCCTTCTCGTCGGGCAGTAAGGAGGAATGAAAGGAGGGAGGAAGGAAGGAGGGAAGGAAAGGAGTCTCACCTCCTCAGAGTTGGCCTTCTCGTCGGGCAGCGTGCGGGACTGCTCGTGCAGAGCGTCGATGACGGGTCGGTAGCTTCCGATCTCCTCGGCGACGTCCTTGTGCTTCTTCACCAGAGCCTGAGCCGAGAACTCATCATGGCCGACGTCCACGCTGGAGACGATCCGCAGAACGTCCAGCATCCACGTGTCGATGTCGTCAGCGTCGGCCTGCAGAGAGGAAGAAGATAGAGTAAAAGAGTAATATAATAACTGTTAACTCCAGTTCTTCCATTTGTCCTTCTTTCTTTTCCTTCCTTCCTCCCTCCTCCCCTCCTTTCTTCTTTTCCTTCTTTCCTTCCTTCCATTTGTCCTTCCTCCCTTCCTTCCTTCTTTCTTTTCCTTACTTCCTCCCTCCTTCCCTCTTTTCTTTTCCTTCCTTTCTCTCTTCCTTCCTTTCTTCTTTTCCTTCCATTTGTCCTTCCTCCCTCCCTTCCTTCTTTTCCTTCCTTCCCCCTTTATTCTTCTCCTTCCTCCCTTCCATTTGTACTTCCTCCTTCCCTCCCTCCCTTCCTCCCTCACTTCCTTCTTTTCCTTCCTTCCTTCCCTCCTCCCTTCCATTTGTCCTTCTTCCCTCCCTTCCCTTCCCTTCCCTTCCTTCCTCCTTTCCATTTGCACTTCTTTCTTTCCATTTGTCCTTCCTCCTTTCCATTTGTACTTCCTTCCTTTCATTTGTCCTTCCTCCCTCCCTTCCCTTCCTCTTCCCTCTGTCCTTACTTCCTTCCTCCCTCCCTCCCTCCCTCCTTTCCTTCCTTCCTCCCTCCCTCCCTCCCTTTCATTTGTCCTTCCTCCCTCCCTCACTCCCTCCCTCCCTTTCATTTGTCCTTCCTCCCTCCCTCACTTCCTCCCTCACTTCCATTTGTCCTTCCTCCCTCCCTCCCTCCTTTCCTTCCTTCCATTTGTCCTTCCTCCCTCCCTCCCTCCCTCCCTTTCATTTGCCCTTCCTCCCTCCCTCACTTCCTCCCTCACTTCCATTTGTCCTTCCTTCCACCCTCACTTCCATTTGTCCTTCCTCCCTCCCTTCCTCCCTCCCTTCCTTCCTCCCTCACTTTCATTTGTCCTTCCTCCCTTTTGTCCTTCCTCCCTCCCTTCCTTCCTCCCTCACTTTCATTTGTCCTTCCTCCCTTTTGTCCTCCCTCCCTTCCTTCCTTTTGTCCTTTTTTTTTTACTATATTTTTTGCTACTGTTGTTCTTAATGCTCGTGTATTTACTTATTATTTATTGGCCTCATTTAAATGAAACTATATCTCACCAGGAGGTTTAATATGAGCTCTTAACAGAAGTAGTAGTTTGCTTTCTCAGGTTCATCTTGTAGGTCAGAGGAAAGTTAGTGTTTCCAACATGAAGCACAACATTTATATTTTAGTATTTTTATCTTTAAAAGGAAAGAAATATAAATCTTTAATGATTTTAGAAAATCTGCTTTCAGAACCAGAAGGAAGTGAACCACACTTTCAAATCCAATAAAAAGATAAAAGGATAATTAACAACCTGCTTCATGTTTTACTTTAGTTTAACTTGATTATTATAACTGTGTGTTTTCACCTGGAACTGATGCTGGTTGCAGGCTTCCTGTAGACGAGCCTTACGGACAGCTGAGAGACGCTCCAGAGCCGCCCACTGGTCCTAAAGAGGAGGAAGAGGAGGAGGAGGAAGAAAGAGGAAGGAAGAAAGAGGAGGAGGAGGAGGAGGAGGAGGAGGGAGAGGAGGAGGAGAAAGAGGAGGAGGAGAAGAGGAAGAGGATACGAGGAGGAGGAGGAGGAGGAAGAGGAAGAGGAGGAGGAAGAAAGAAGAGGAGGAAGAGGATGAAAGAGGAGGAAGGAACAGGAGAAGAGGAAGAGGAGGAGTAGGAGGAAGGAAGAGGAGGAGGAAGGAAGAGAAGGAAGAAGAGGAGAAGGAGGAGGAAGAGGAGGAAGGAAGAGAAGGAGGAGGAGAAGGCAGAGGAAGGAAGAAGAGGAAAAGAGGAGCAAGAAAGAGGAGGAAGGAACAGGAGAAGAGGAAGAGGAGGATGAGGAGGAAGAGGAGGAAGAGGAAGAAAGAAGAGGAGGAAGAAGAGGAGGAAGAAAGAGGAGGAGGAAGAGGAAGAGGAGGAGTAGGAGGAAGGAAGAGGAGAAGGAGGAGGAGGAAGGAAGAGGAGGAGGAGGACAAGGAGGAAGAAAGAGGAGGAGGAGGAATAAAGAGGGGGGGAAGGAAGAGGAGGAAGAGGAGGAAAGAAGAGGAGGAAGAGGAAGAAAGAAGAGAAGGAGGAGGAGGAAGAGGAGGAGGATAGGCGGAGGAAGAGGACAAGGAGGAGGAAGAAGAGGAAGAAAGAGGAGGAGGAAGACGAAGAGGAGGAGGACGAGAAGGAAGGAAGAGAAGGAGGAGGAAGAGGACAAGGAGGAGGAAGAAGAGGAAGAAAGAGGAGGAGGAAGACGAAGAGGAGGAGGAGGACGAGAAGGAAGGAAGAGGAGGAAGAAGGAGGAAAGAAGAGGAGGAGGAGGAGGAAGAGTAGGAAGAAGAGGACGAGGAAGAGGAAGAGGAGGAAGAAAGAAGAGAAGGAAGAGGAGAAGGAAGAGGAGGAGAAGACGGAAATGTGTCACAAGGGGAAGAAAAAGTGTCATATAAATTGAATAAAAACAACAAAAATGAGGAAAGTTTGATAAGTTTTCTTCACTTTTCTTCTTTTAAACAGAAGTTATAACTATAATCAACATTTTATAATATGGTCATTTAAATAACTAGAGATTATAACAGTTAGCCACTAAAACAACACCAGATATTACAACTAACCCTGGTTACATGATGGACAAACCTCTTATAACTGATTATAACTGAATAAAGCTAAACTAGTCTTCATGTTAAGAACACAGGGGTGAAGCAGGTTGAGTCTACCTGGATGTCTTGGATGCGTTCTTTAATCTTATCGGCTCCAAAGTGATTATTAGCGACCAGCTTGTCTCCTTGTTTGATGGTCTGCTGCAGGAGAGCGGCTCGGCCCGTCATCTCGTCCTCGAAGGCTTTGTGCTGACTCAGCAGTCTCAGCGCTCCCGTCAGATCCTTCCCGTAGTCCTCGGAGGACAAGATCTGCTCCTTCTCCCTGATCCATCCCTCCTGCAAAACACACACACACCCACACCTTCAGTTCAGAGTTCAATGATGCTGTGATGATTCCTCCTGACTTCTAACTCTACATAATGAACCAAGTTAAAGGTAAATCCCAACATGAAGCGTCTATACTTCCTTCCTCTTTTCCTCCCTCACTCCTTACTCCTTTCCTTCCTTCCTCTTTTCCTCCCTCACTCCTTACTCCTTTCCTCCCTCCCTCCTTACTCCTTTCCTTCCTCCCTCCTTACTCCTTTCCTTCCTCCCTCCTTACTCCTTTCCTTCCTTCCTCTTTTCCTCCCTCACTCCTTACTCCTTTCCTCCCTCCCTCCTTACTCCTTTCCTCCCTCACTCCTTACTCCTTTCCTCCCTCCCTCCTTACTCCTTTCCTTCCTTCCTCTTTTCCTCCCTCCCTCCTTACTCCCTTCCTTCCTTCCTATCTCATTACTTCCTTCCTTCTTTCCTCCTTTCCTTCTTTCCTTCCTTCCTCCTCCCTTCCTGCTTTCCTTCTTCCTTCCTTCTCTCCTTACTCCCTTCCTCTTTTCCTCCCTCCCTCCCTCCTTACTCCTTTCCTTCCTTCCAACACTCCTTCCTTCCTTCTTTCCTCCCTTCCTTCCTCCTGTCCTTCCTTGACCCGAGGACAACAGGAGGGTTAAATAATATACAACACTCCTTCTTCTTGGCTACTCTACTTTTGTTTGTATGAGCTGTCGACTTATTCAATTTTGAGGACACGAGCAGTCTGAATCTGAATCTGCTGATTAACACAAACCTACTGACTGAAAGGACACAACTTCTAACTCTACATAATGAACCACGTTAAAGTTAAATCCCAGCATGAAGCGTCTATGTAAGGAGTTCCTGCTGTGGATGCTGCTGGATCACCTTCACATCTAAAAAGGTTGATGGAAGGATCTCTGGGTGGACAGATAGTGTTCAGAGGACAGGTTCACTATTACTCAGTGATGGAGGACTAAACCCACAGTCCTCCTTCTGTAGAAACATGGAGTTAAAAGTTCATCTGAAGCTAAGATGAAGCTTCAGAGTCTGAATGAGTCAAATCTTCATCTTCTATGTTTCAACGTTACACTGTTTTTATTATCAAAGTCTTTTTGTTCCTATACTTCCACCACAGAGAAACAGGAAACACCAACAGTCATAAATCACATGAAATCTGATTTTTGCAAACCAAAGTGAAACCACCTTTGGAGGAAGTTTGGATAGATGTGTCTGAATCTGAACATCCAAACACTCATATCGGATTTGACTGTCTGTGATGTCGCTCTACGTCCTCTACGCTACGTCACTCTATGCGACACCAGACCCACTTATTCCAGATGTTGTTGCTAGGTGATATCACTGGAGGCAATGGAGGACATAAACGTCAGTCCATGGACAGAGGACCAAACCATATTCTTAATCTTTGGGGAGATGGCTCGGTTCAGGCGAAGCTCAAGGGTTTGTTGTTGCTGTCGCTGTCGCAATTATATGACATCACACAATACACGCTAGATGACGCCTCCAGCTCTGACAACGTTGCCACGGCAACCTGTCAGATTGGTCATTAATGTGGCCCAGTCTGAACAGAGCCAAATCTGATTTGGATCTAAAAACAGTGTGGACAGTCAGGACTAAACATCAGATTTGAGAAGGAATCAGATTTGCCTGCAGTCTGAACGCAGCCTTAGTGACCTTATGTAACCCATGAATATGCCTCTATATGACTCTAAGTGACCCTATATGACTCTAAGTGACCCTATATGACCCTAAGTGACCCTATATGACCTTAAGTGACCCTATATGACCCTAAGTGACCCTATGTGACCCTAAGTGATCCTATGTGACCCTAAGTGACCCTATATGACTCTAAGTGACCCTATATGACTCTAAGTGACCCTATATGACTCTAAGTGACCCTATATGACCCTATATGACCCTAAGTGACCCTATATGACCCTAAGTGACCCTATGTGACCCTAAGTGATCCTATGTGACCCTAAGTGACCCTATATGACTCTAAGTGACCCTATATGACTCTAAGTGACCCTATATGACCCTATATGACTCTAAGTGACCCTATATGACTCTAAGTGACCCTATATGACCCTATATGACTCTAAGTGACCCTATATGACTCTAAGTGACCCTATATGACTCTATGTGACTCTAAGTGACCCTACTCTCAGCTCTGTTACGGATTTGAACCCAGCCTTAGAGGGAATCTGATGCTATAAACACTGTAAATGTGTCAGATATCATTGATATGAATAACTCACACTGCTATAGTTACTATGGTTACTATGGTTACTATAATAACTCACACTGATGAAGATCTATAGAAGCTGATCAGAGACTTTATAATGACAGTATGAACAGGAGGAATGATGACAGAAGTCTGGATTTACCTGTAGAGTAAATATTAATAATAATAATAATAATAATAAAAAGATAAGAACCTCTTCGGCCATCTCCCAGAAGAACTTCCAGAGACGTCGAGACTCTTCTAGACGAGCTCGTCGTTCAGCCGCCAGCTGACTCAACTCCTGGTAGCAGAAGTCCATGTGAGCGATACGATCTCTGATGATCTGAGGATCACACGGCTTATAACCTGAGGAAGAGGAGGAGGAAGAGGAGGAGGAGGAGGAAGAGGAGGAGGAAGAGGAAGAGGAAGAGGAGGAGGAGGAGGAGGAGGAGGAAGAGGAGGAGGAAGAAGAGGAAGAGGAGAAGTATTTAACTTTTAACTCCTGGAAAAACAGCGAGACTCTGAGAGCTGTCTTTCATCACCTTCTGTGTTGTTGGCAAACCTCCCTTCCTTCCATTTGTCCTTCCCCCCTTCCTTCCATTTATCCATCCTCCCTTCCTTCCTTACTTCCATTTGTCCTCCCTCCCTTCCTTCCATTTATCCATCCTCCCTTCCTCATTCCTGCCTTCCTTCCATTTGTCCTTCTTTTCTTCCTCCACCCCTTTCTTACTCCCTCCCTCCCTTTCTTTCGTCTGTCCATCTCACCTTCTGTGTCTTGATGAACCTTCCTTCCTTTCATATGTCCTCCCTCCCTTCCTTCCATTCATCCTTCCTCCCTTCCTTCCATTTGTCCTCCCTCCCCCTCTCTCTCCTGCGTTTGTCTCCCCTCCTTCCCTCCCTCCCTTCCTTCCTTCCTCCCTCTCTCTTTCCTGCGTGTCTCCCCTTCCTTCCTTCCTTCCTTCCTCCCTTCCTTCCTCCCTCCCTCCATCCCTCTCTCTCTCCTGTGTTTGTCTCCCCTTCCTTCCTTCCTTCCATCCACTTGTCCTCCCTTCCTCCCACCCTCCCTCCCTTCCTTCCTTTCTTCCTCCCTCCCCTCCTCTCTCTCTCTCTCTACTGTGTTTGTCTCACCTTCCTTCCTCCCTTCCTCCCTCCCTCCCTCCCTCCCTCCCTCTCTCCCTCTCTCCTCCCTTGTCTCACCTTCTGTGTCGCTAGCGAACTTCTGAGCGTTGCTGTTGACGTTCTTGACTCGGTCAGCTTGGATGGAGATGTCAGCTTCTACCAGAGCGTGTTTCTGCAGCAGGTCCTCCACCCCCAGCAGATGTTTCCCATAGTCCTGAGAGAGCAGCAACATCTGGAGACACACACACACACACACACACACACACACACACACACACACACACACACACACACACACACACACACACACACACAGCAGGGAGGTCAAAGGTCAAAGCATTAAAAACACACGTTGAGATGTTAAGAAAGTTAGTGGAGCAAAGTTTCAGGGAAATATTCTAAAAAAACAGCTAAAACTTTTCTTCACTTCCTTCATCCTTCCTCCCTTCCTTCCATTTGCCTTTCCTCTCTCCCTTTCTGTCTTTCTTTCTTCCTTCCTTTCTTCTTTTCCTTCCTTACTTCCCCCTTCCATTTGTCTTTCCTCCCTTTCTTCCTCCCTCCCTTCCTCCCTCCCTTCCTTTCGTTCTTCCTTCCTTCTTTTCCTTCCTTACTACACTTCCTTTCTTCTTTCCTTCCTTCTTTCCTTGCTTCTTTTTCTTTGTTACTACCCTTCCTTCCTTCTTCCCTTCCATTTGTCTTTCCTTCCTTCCTTCCTCCCTCCCTTCCATTTGTCTTTCCTCCTTTCCTTATTCCTCCCTCATTTTCCATCCTTCCTTCCTTCCTTTTGTCTTTCCTCCCTACCTTCCTTCCATTTGACTTTCCTTCCTTCCTTCCATTTGTCTTTCCTCCCTCCCTTCCTTCCTTACTATCCTCCTTTCCATTTGTCTTTCCTTCCTTCCTTCCTTCCCTTTGTCTTTCCTTCTTCCCCTCCTTCCTTACTATCCTCCTTCTATTTGTCTTTCTTTCCTTACTTCCTTCCTTCCTTCCAGCTAGAACACCAGGACAATCACCTACACTATATCACCATATTATTCTCTCTCTCTCTCTCCCTCTCCCTCTCTCTCTCTCTCCCTCTCCCTCTCCCTCTCCCTCTCTCTCTCTCTCTCTCTCTCTCTCTCTCTCTCTCTCTCTCTCTCTCTCTCTCTCTCTCTCTCTCTCTCTCTCTCCCTCCCTCCCTCCCTCCCTCCCTCCCTCCCTCCCTCCCTCCCTCCCTCCCTCCCTCTCTCTCTCGTCTCGTATGAGGATGAGGATGCTGCGTACCTTCATCTCGTCCATCCAGTCCATGATGTAGAGCATTTCCTGGAAGACTCTCTGTAGGCCGAGGTTCAGCTCCAGTCTCAGCCTGCGAGCCTTCAGCAGCTCCAGCAGATACTCCCAAAGACGGATCACGTTGTCCTTCCTGGCCGTGATGCGTTTGATGTCGTGGTAACTCTCAGCCTCCAGCTCCTTCGCCACAGAGACCACGGCCTGCACCACAGAAGAAGAACGGAATGGAGATTCATATTAATGTTGAAGACCTGAGACACTTTAAAGCTGCAACTAATGATTATATTTATTATAAATGTTTCTTTTTATTTTCTTAAATCAGCCGTACTCTTCGTCCCGACTGATTCGGGGTTCGAACTCGTGACATGAACCGACCTGAACTCGCTCCTCGTACGCTGCGATGTCCGTTTCTATCGCTTCATGTTTCTTAGTGGCAGCTTCTACGGCCTGGAGATCAAAGCCAAAGTTATCCTGCAGGAGGAGAAAGAGAGGAGGATAGGAGGAGAGGAGGAGGAGAGGAGATGAGGAGAAGAGGAGAGGAGAGGAGGAGGAAGAGAGGAGGAAAAAGAGAGGAGGAGAAAGAGAGGAGAGGAGAGGAGGACAGGATGAGGAGGAGAGGGGAAGAGAGGAAGAGGAGAGGAGAGATGGAGGGGAAGAGGAGAGGAGGAGAAAAGGAGAAGAGGATGAGGACGAGAGGAGAGGAGAGGAGAGGAGTGGAGGACGAGAGGAGAGAAGGAGGAGAGGAGAGAAGGAGGACAGGAGAGAGAGGAGGAGAGGAGAAGAGAGGAGAGGAGAGGAGAGGAGAGGAGAGGAGAGGAGAGGAGAGAAGAGGAAGAAGAGAGGAGAGGAGAGAAATGGAGGAGAGAAATGGAGAGCAAAACAAGGATAGAGAGGAGAGGAGGAGAGGAGAGGAAAGGAAAGGAGAGGAGGAGGAGGAGAGGAGAGGAAAGGGGAGGACAGGAGGAGGAAATAAAGGAGAGGACAAAAGGAGGAGAGGAGAGAAGGAGGAGAGTAGGAGAGGAGGAGGGGAGAGGAGGAGGAGAGAGAAGAGAAGAGGAGGAGGAGAAAGGAGAACAAACCAATATGAAGAAAAGTTCTTTATAGTTTCAGTCCTTTTATTCTCTGTATATATAAACATGTATGATGAGTTGGTTACCTGGGAAACGGTTAAAGGTTAGTATAATATATAATACAATGACATATTAAGTATTTGGTTGGTTACCTGGGAGACGAGCCGCTGGTTCTCACTCAGCCACGTTTCTCTCATGGCAGCTTTACGGTCGAAGCGTCTCGCCAGCTGCTCCAGCTTCTCCTGACGAATCAGCTCCGTCCTCAGAGCCAGCTCACGCTCATGCTCCGCCTTCTCCAGACGCTCCCACGCCTAAAACAAGCGCACCCAGAGCACAGGAACAAGGAGGAGAGGAGGAGAGAGGAGGAGGAGAGGAAGGGGGGAGGAGGGGAGGAGAGGAGAGGAGAGGAAGGGGAGGAGAGGAGAGGATAGGAGAGGAGAGGAGGAAGGGGAGAGGAAGAGAGGCGAGGAGACGAGAGGAGAGGACAGGAGAGGAGAGGAGAGGAGGGGAGAGGAGAGGAAATAGAGGAGAGGAGAGGAAATAGAGGAGAGGAGAGGAGGAGAGAGAGGAGAGGAGACGAGAGGAGAGGAGAGAGGAGAGGAGAGGAAGGGAGGAGAGGAAGGGAGGAGAGGAGAGGAGAGGAGAGGAAGAGGAGGAGAGGAGAGGAGAGGAGGAAAGGAGAGGATAGGAGAGGAGAGGAGAGGAGAGGAGGAGAGGAGAGGAGAGAAGGAGGAAGAGAGGAGGAGAGGAGGAGAGGAGAGGATGAGAGGGGGAGAGGAGAGGAGAGGAGAGGAGAGGAGGAGAGGAGAGGAGAGGATGAGAGGGGGAGAGGAGAGGAGAGGAGGAGAGGAGAGGAGAGGAGAGGAGAGGAGAGGAGAGGAGAGGAGGAGATGAGATGAGGAGGAGGAGGAGAGGATGAGAGGAGAAGAGGAGAGGAAGAGGAGAGAGGAGGAGAGGAGAGGAGAGGAGGAGAAGAGGAGGAAGGGGAGAGGAAGAGCGGAGAGGAGAGGACATAGAGGAGAGGAGGAGGAGAGGAGAGGAGAGGAGAGGCGGAGAGGAAAGAGAGGAGAGGAGGAGGAAGAGAGGAGGAGAGGAGTGGAGGAGAGGAAAGGAGGAGAGGAGAGGTTTATTTAACCAGGCGAATCAATTAAGTGTGTGTGTGTGTGTGTGTGTGTGTGTGTGTGTGTGTGTGTGTGTGTGTGTGTGTACCTTGTGATGTCAGAGATGAGCTTTCCTTCTCTTGGAGTATAAACTTTCTGATTGTTTGCTCTCATTTTACTCTGAATGGTGAACAGAAGAACTTCCAGGTTTCCTTTTTCTGTGAACCTGAAAAAAAACACAAATAACACAATTAATAAGATTATTAATCCATCAACATATATTTTACTTTAGTTTAGTTGGTTTTGCTCATTAACTATTTATATTGCATGTTGAACTTTATATAAATATATGAAATTAGGTTTCAAAGTTATGTAAAAATCAGCCTCTTTCTCTGCTCCCAAACGCTGAAGCCCCGCCCCCTACCAAGTGTCACCTGTCAATCAAAGTCACCACCTCTACCAGAAACATGGATGCTACGTCTGAGAGCTTTCTGCTGCTAGCTCGGCGGCTAGCTCGGCTGCTAGCTCGGCTGCTAGTTCGGTGGCTAACTTGGCTGCTAGCTCGGCGGTTAACTAAGCTGCTAGCTCAGCGGCTAACTCGGCTGCTAGAGAGGCGGCTAACACGGCTGCTAGCTCGGAAGCTAACTCAGCTAACTTGCTAACTGTAGACTGTAGTAGTAGTAGTGCTAACTCAGCTAACTGGCTAACTGTAGACTGTAGTAGTAGTAGTGCTAACTCAGCTAACTGGCTAACTGTAGACTGTAGTAGTAGTAGTGCTAACTCAGCTAACTGGCTAACTGTAGACTGTAGTAGTAGTAGTGCTAACTCAGCTAACTGGCTAACTGTAGACTGTAGTAGTAGTAGTGCTAACTCAGCTAACTGGCTAACTGTAGACTGTAGTAGTAGTAGTGCTAACTCAGCTAACTGGCTAACTGTAGACTGTAGTAGTAGTAGTGTGTGCTGAATGTATTTCTACCTCTACAGCAGCAGGGGCGGGTTTATGCTAATCCTAGCTCCACAATTCAAATCTAAATGGTTGAAATGCTTTTTACACCTTTTTTAGAAATACATTTATGACCTATTTAATATGTTTAGAAGAACGGTCTTTAAATGAGTGAGGTGTTACTGACTTTGGGGGCTTCTCCACCGTTCGGTAGGTGTTGAACGCCTGCAGCTGCTGTTGGACTCCGACCAGAGAGTTAGCGAACTTCCTGTTGTTGAGGATGATGATGGTCTGCTCGATCCACTCCAGCAGCTCCGACGCCAGAGACTCGTACTTCTCGATCATCTTCTCCGTCTCGATGGCGTTATCCAGAACCTGGAGAGGAAGAATCAGCATCATCATCATCATCCTCCTTCTTTCTTCCCTTCTTTCCTTCATCCCTCCTTCTTTTTTCCCTCTCTCCTTCTTTTCTCCTTTCCTCCTTCTTCCCTTTTTTCTTCCCTCCCTCCTTCTCTCCTACCTTCCCTTTCCTTCCTTCCTCCCTTCCTTTGTCCCTCCTTTCCTTCCTCCCTTCCTTTGTCCTTCCTTTCCTCCCTCCTTCCTTCCTTTCCTCCCTCCTTCCTTGCTTCCTCCCTCCCTCCCTCCCTCCCTCACTTACTTTGTCCTTCCTTTTCTTCCTTCTTCATCCTTTCCTTCCTCCCTCTCTCCTTCCTTCTCCCTCCCTCCCTCCCTCCTTCTTTCCTTCCTTCCTCCCACCTTTCCACCCTTCCGTCCTCCATCCTATCCATCCATCCTCCCTCCTTTCCTCTCTCCCTCCCTCCCTTCCATGCTTCCTTCCTCCCTCTTTTCCATTCATCCATCCTCCCTCCTTTCCATCCTTCCTCCCTCCCTCCTTTCCTCCCTCCCTCCCTCCCTCCCTCCCTTGACTCACCTTGCCGATTCTCTTCCCCTCCACCTTCAGAGCCTTCATCTTAGAGAAGTAGTGATAGTAGGTCACAACGTAGGTGATGATGGACTTCTCATCAGGATGATCCACACTGATGTCTGGACACACACACACACACACACACACACACACACACACACACACACACACACACACACACACACACACACACACACACACAACATAAAGTTAAGACATGATAAATGAAAGTGAAGGAATAAGCTGTAAAACTAGAGAACATACAGTTTGTCCACAAAGTCTCTTTACAATTTAAAATGTTCATTACAAAAGCAAATGATGAGAAAGGAAAAGAAGGAAGGAAGGAAGGAAGGAAAGAAGAAAGGAAGGAGGAAAATAAGGACGGATGGAAGGAAGGAAAATAATGAAGGAAGGAAGGTAGGAAGGAGGGAAAGATTTGATCTTAAGGTCCATTTATTAAACAAGGAACGAAGGTAGGAAGGAGGGAAAGAAGGAAGGAAGGAAGGAAGGAAGGAAGGAAGGAAGGAAGGAAGGGAGGAGGGAAGGAAAAGAAGGAAGGAAGGGAGTGAAGAAAGACAGAAGGAAGGAAGGACTGATATTAGGAACAAAGTTTTAGGATTGTTTCTCTTTCAGACAGATAATAATCACGTGTGTGTGTGTGTGTGTTGTGTGTTGTGTGTTTGTGTGTTTGTGTGTGTGTGTGTGTGTGTGTGTGTGTGTTTAGTGTGTGTGTGTGTGTTTGTGTGTGTGTGTGTGTGTGTGTGTGTGTGTGTGTGTGTGTGTTTAGTGTGTGTATGTGTGTGTGTGTGTGTGTGTGTGTGTGTGTGTGTGTGTGTGTGTGTGTGTGTTGTGTGTTGTGTGTGTGTGTGTGTGTGTTTAGTGTGTGTGTGTGTGTGTGTGTGTGTGTTTAGTGTGTGTGTGTGTGTGTGTGTGTTCAGTGTGTGTGTGTGTGTGTTTAGTGTGTGTATGTGTGTGTGTGTGTGTGTGTGTGTAGTGTGTGTGTGTGTGGTGTGTGTGTGTGTGTGTGTGTGTGTGTGTGTGTGTCTCACCTTCGGGGTCGAGCAGCTTGGTGAGGCCGAGGTGCTGCTCCGCCAGGTTGAAGGCATTCTGCAGGTTGTAGTGAGCGTTTGATTTCTTCAGCTTATCGAAGTCGATCAGGTCGGGTCTGAAGAGAGGAGACAAAAAAATATAAAAATTAATAAATATAAAAATAAAAATAAAAAGTAACAAACGGAAACATCTCTAAAAATGTGTTTAATATAAAAATCATATCTGTTTTATTAGGATGCTGTGACCTAAAAACTTTGAATAAGGGACGAATGATTAACCCTCCTGTTGTCCTCAAGTCAAGGAAGGAAGGGAGGAAGAAGGAAGGAAAGGAGGGAGGAAGGGAGAACGAAGAAAGGAAAGATGGAAGGAAGGATGGAAGGAACGAAAGGAGGAAGGAAGGGAGGATGGAAGGAAAGGAGGGATTAAGGAAAGAAGGAATGAAGGAAAGGAGAGAGAAAGGAAGGTAGGGAGGAAGGAAGAAGGTAGGAGCGAGAGAGGAAAGAAGGAAGGGCGAGGGAAGGGAGGAAGGGAGGACAGAAGAAGGAAAGGAGGAAGGAAGGGAGGAAGAAGGAAGGAACGGAGGAAAGAAGGGAGAAAGAAGGAAGGAAAGGAGGAAGGAAGGGAGGGAGAAGGAAGGAAGGATGGAAGGAAGGAAAGGAGGGAGGAAGGAGGGAAGGAATAAAGGTAGGGAGGAAGGAAGAAGGTAGGAGCGAGGGAGGAAAGAAGGAAAAGAGGAAGAGGGAGGAAGGAGGCAGGGAGGGAAGGAAGGAAAGAGAAAGAGGGAGGGAGGAAAGGAGGCAGGAAGAAGGAAAGAAGGAAGGAAGGAACAGTCAAAACAGACGGGGTCAATTTGACCCTGGAGGACGACAGGAAGCTTAATTTGAGACTAACACATATACATATACTCAAGTCAAGTAAACGTTAATTACAGCTTAAAATCCCCTAAAATGAATAAAATGATGAATTTATGATGATTTATGATTCTGCTTCTTCTGCTGCAGGACTTTATTTCTCTGTGTGAAGTGATTCTCTGAATATGAGCTTTATCTCTCCGTATGAAGAAATGTTTTGAGTCTTAACGTCTGCTGACCGATCAGCTGAGAGGCTCGCTGACTGTCTGCTGCAGGAAACACTCTAACCCTAACATCAGGACAGGAGCTGGTTCTGTGGAGGAGGATGAAGGGAGTTTCTTTTCTCTCTATAAAGCTGCTATACTCAAGTTTTACCAGCTTATACTGAATAAAAGACGTCATTCTTATTGATAGGAAGCAGTGAGAAGCTTTTATATATCGGGCTCATTTGTTCCGTTAACGTTCATTATCTTCACGATGAACTTTGAGAAATTCACAAAGTCTTCCCAAAGCTAATTGTTAAGTCTGTAACTGAAGAGAAAATGTATGAAATGTACTCAGGAAAGTAATAAAATGCACTCGGGTAATACACAGTCTGTTAACTAATGAGTGAAACCAACTTCCAGCTCTGCAGGTTGTGCAGTTCGAGGAGTTCTCAATGAAAGTAAAGCTAGTTTTTTTGTTTAGTCTATGATGAAAAAATGAGAAATCTACAGACTGTAATCTACTACTGATATAACTCAATGTTTAATTACAGACTGATAAAGGATGTATTTATACCCAATCACACGTCTTCCTCCTATTGTGATGGATTCATACCTGTGTGATGGATTTAAGCATGGGCCGGTTACCGGTTTCAAGGTTTACCACGGTATGAAAAAGTCACGGTTTCAAAATCACTAAAATGTTCCGTCTTATACAGTCTACGGGTATGAGCGGGTTTATTTTAATGTGACGTCTGGTCACACAAAAAGTGCAGGTTGCTCAGGTCGTGTGCAGCTGCAGCGTGAAGTACAACCCCTCCCATACTCCGGTTGCTGATACAAGCAGGTAGCTCTGCAGGCCGTATGACGGCTGAAGGAGACGAGCCCCCCAAACTTTTCCCCCCGTTTAAAAGCACCAAGTCGGCTGTATTTATGTCGGCTACCATAAAAAGACAGACGGCCGCGGCTCGGAGGAAGAAGGTAACGGACAGTAGCAGCGCGAGGAGGAAATACATCCTATATGATAGTGAGCAAGTCTCCAAAAACTGTTGAGATCCTGTTTTAAGCTCCTGCCTGCCATCCATCTTCTTCTTGCCGCTTATCCGGGGTCGGGTCGCGGGGGCAGCAGCCTAAGCAGGGAAGCCCAGACTTCCCTCTCCCCAGCCACTTCGTCCAGCTCTTCCAGGGGGACCCCGAGGCGTTCCCAGGCCAGCCGAGAGACATAGTCTCTCCAGCGTGTCCTGGGTCTTCCCCGGGGTCTCCTACCGGTGGGACGTGCCCTGAACACCTCACCAGGGAGGCGTCCGGGAGGCATCCTGATTAGATGCCCGAACCACCACATCTGGCTCCTCTCGACGTGGAGGAGCAGCGGGTCTACTCCGAGCTCCCTCCGGATAACTGAGCTTCTCACCCTATCTCTAAGGGAGAGCCCAGCCACCCTGCGGAGGAAGCTCATTTCGGCCGCTTGTACCCGCGATCTTGTTCTTTCGGTCATTACCCAAAGCTCATGACCATAGGTGAGGGTAGGAACGAAGATCGACTGGTAAATCGAGAGCTTCGCCTTTCGGCTCAGCTCTCTCTTCACCACGACGGATCTGTGCAGAGTCCGCATTACTGCAGACGCCGCACCGATCCGCCTGTCGATCTCCCGCTCCATCCTTCCCTCACTCGTGAACAAGACCCCGAGGTACTTGAACTCCTCCACTTGAGGCAGAATCTCATCCCCGACCCGAAGAGTGCACTCCACCCTTTTCCGGTTGAGGACCATGGCCTCGGATTTGGAGGTGCTGATTTTCATCCCGGCCGCTTCACACTCGGCGGGGAACCGATCCAGTGAGAGTTTGAGGTCACGGTCTGATGAAGCCAACAGGACCACATCATCTGCAAAAAGCAGTGACCCAATCCTGAGGTCACCAAACCGGATCCCCTCTACACCCTGGCTGCGCCTAGAAATCCTGTCCATAAAAATTATGAACAGGATCGGTGACAAAGGGCAGCCCTGGCGGAGTCCAACTCTCACTGGAAACAAGTCCGACTTATTGCCGGAAATGCGGACCAAGCTCTGACACCGGTCATACAGGGAACGGACGGCCCTTATCAGGGAGTCCGATACCCCATACTCCCGGAGAACCCCCCACAGGATCCCCCGAGGGACACGGTCGAATGCCTTCTCCAAGTCCACAAAACACATGTGGACTGGTTGGGCAAACTCCCATGCACCCTCAAAGATCCTGCAGAGGGTGTAGAGCTGGTCCACTGTTCCACGGCCCGGACGAAAACCACACTGCTCCTCCTGAATCCGAGATTCGACTATCCGACGGACCCTCCTCTCCAGCACCCCCGAATAGACCTTACCAGGGAGGCTGAGGAGTGTGATTCCCCTGTAATTGGAACACACCCTCCGGTCCCCCTTCTTAAAAAGAGGGACCACCACCCCAGTCTGCCAATCCAGAGGCACTACCCCGATGTCCACGCGATGCTGCAGAGTCGTGTCAACCATGACAGCCCCACAGCATCCAGGGCCTTGAGGAACTCGGGGCGGATCTCATCCACCCCCGGGGCCCTGCCACCGAGGAGCTTTTTAACCACCTCGGCGACCTCCACCCCAGAGATAGGAGAGCCCACACCCAAGCCCCCAGGCCCTGCTTCCTTACCAGAAGGCGTGTTGGTGGGATTGAGGAGGTCTTCGAAGTATTCCTTCCACCGATCCACAACGTCCCGAGTCGAGGTCAGCAGCGCACCGTCCCCACCGTACACAGTGTTTACGGTGCACTGCTTCCCCCTCCTGAGACGCCGGATGGTGGTCCAGAATCTCTTCGAAGCCGTCCGGAAGTCTTTTTCCATGGCCTCACCGAACTCCTCCCATGTCCGGGTTTTTGCCTCAGAGACCGCCTTAGCTGCGCTCCGCTTGGTCTGCCGGTACCCGTCTGCTGCCTCCAGAGTCCTACAAGCCAAAAAGGCCCTATAGGACTCCTTCTTCAGCTTGACGGCATCCCTCACCGCCGGTGTCCACCAGCGGGTTCGGGGATTGCCGCCCCGACAGGCACCGACCACCTTGCGGCCACAGCTCCGGTCAGCCGCCTTGACAATGGAGGCACGGAACATGGCCCACTCGGACTCAATGTCCCCCGCCTCCCCCGGTACATGGTCGAAGCTCTCCCGGAGGTGTGAGTTGAAACTCTCTCTGACAGGAGACTCTGCCAGACGTTCCCAGCAGACCCTCACAATACGTTTGGGCCTGCCAGGTCTGCCCGGCATCCTCCCCCACCATCGGAGCCAACTCACCACCAGGTGGTGATCAGTTGACAGCTCCGCCCCTCTCTTCACCCGAGTGTCCAAGACATGCGGCCGCAAGTCCGACGACACGACTACAAAGTCAATCATCGAACTGCGGCCTAGGGTGTCCTGGTGCCAAGTGCACATATGGACACCCTTATGCTTGAACATGGTGTTCGTTATGGACAATCCGTGACGAGCACAGAAGTCCAATAACAGAACACCACTCGGGTTCAGATCAGGGGGGCCGTTCCTCCCAATCACACCCTTCCAGGTCTCACTGTCGCTACCAACATGGGCGTTGAAGTCCCCCAGCAGAACGAGGGAATCCCCAGGGGGAGTGTTTTCCAGCACCCCCTCCAAGGAGTCCAAAAAGGCTGGATACTCTGAAGTGCTGTTTGGACCATAGGCACAAAACAACAGTCAGGATCCGTCCCCCCACCCGAAGGCGGAGGGAGGCCACCCTCTCGTCTACCGGGGTAAACTCCAACATACAGGCACCAAGCCGGGGGGCAATAAGTATTGCCACCCCTGCCCGGCGCCGGACACCAGTGGCAACTCCAGAGTGGACGAGAGTCCAACCCCTCTCAAGGAGACTGGTTCCAGAGCCCTTGCTGTGCGTCGAGGTGAGGCCGACTATATCTAGCCGGAACTTCTCAACCTCACGCACCAGCTCAGGCTCCTTCCCCACCAGAGAGGTGACGTTCCACGTCCCTAGAGCTAGCTTCTGCAGCTGAGGATCGGACCGCCAAGGTCCCCGCCTTCGGCCGCTGCCCAGCTCACATTGCACCCGACCCCTTTGGCCCCTCTCACTGGTGGTGGGTCTGTGGGAGCGGGGTCCCATGTCCCTTTTTCGGGCTATGCCCGGCCGGGCCCCATGGGGGAAGGCCCGGCCACCAAGCGCTCGCCTCCGAGCCCCACCCCCAGGCCTGGCTCCAGGGGGGGGCCCCGGTGACCCGCGTCCGGGCAAGGGACACGAAAATCCAAATATCTTGCTCGTCATCGGGGTTTTCTGAGCTACCTTTTGTCTGGCCCCTCCCCCCGGACCTGTTTGCCATGGGAGACCCTACCAGGGGCATAAAGCCCCCGACAACTGAGCTCCTGGGGTCATTGGGACACGCAAACCCCTCCACCACGGTAAGGTAGTAGCTCAGGGAGGGGCCTTATTTGCATTTTGTGTTTTTTTATTCACTAAAAATAATTAATTTGTCGTGACTTGAGCTGCAGGTTTAGCCTCAGTTAAAGGACTGCACTTATTTTTACTTACTTTATTATTATTATTATTATTATTTTTAGAAAGAATTCAGTTATTTTTTATTATTATTTATTTAAAAAAAAGACTGTTTAATGGAAAGGTTTTTTTTTGTTTTTTTTTAAATGCAGACATTTCAAAATATCACATTTTATATCCGTAATCATAATACCGTGAAACCGTGAAACCGTGATAGTTTTACCTAAAGTTATCATACTGTCAGAATCTCATACCGGCCCATGCCTAGCTGGATTCATACCAGTGTGATGACCTCATACCTGTGTGATGACCTCATACCTGTGTGATGACCTCATACCAGTGTGATGAGGTCATACCAGTGTGATGACCTCATACCTGTGATTAAGGAGCTGTGTGCTGACGTACAGTTGGAGTTCCTACCTGTGTTTGTGGATGAGAGCGTTGAAAGCCATCCCGTCTCTCCAGCTGGTGGTGAAGTTGTGGATGTTCACGTTTGGATATCTGAAGAAAAGAAAAGAAAAAGAAAAGAAAAAGAAAAGAAAAGAAAAAGAAACATGCTTTAAATTCAAAACACCAAAAAAAGAACATTTAAAAGTTCATTTAACCTTCCTGTCGTCCTCCCGGGTCAAATTGACCCCATCTGTTTTGACTGTTCCTTCTATCCATCCTTCTTCCCTCCCTCCATCCCCCTTCCTTCATTCCTTCCTTCCTTCCTTCTGTCCACCCTTCCTCCCTCCCTTCCCTCTTTCTTCTGTCCTTCTTTCCTTCGTTCTCTCTTTCCTTCCTTCCTCTTTTCCTTTCTCCCTCCCTCCTTCTTTCCTTCCCCCTTCCCTCTTTCTTCTGTCATTCTTTCCTTCCTTCCTTCCTCCCTCCCACCTACCTTCCTTCCTTCCTTCCTCCGTCCTTCCTTCCTTTCCACTCTTCCTTCTTCCTTCCTACCTTCCTTCCTTCACTCCTTCCACTCTTCCTTCCTCCCTACTATCCTTCCTTCCCTTCCTTCCTTCCTCCCTTCCTTCCTCCCTTCCTTCCTTGACTCAAGGACAGGAGGGTTACTGATGTCAGTGTCATGAAACTAACGGGACCATCAGTGAGCTTCTAACTGGGTCAGCTGTAGCAGATGTTGCTCTTCATGCTCTTAGTGGAGCAGGAGGTGACGGGGCTGATGGGAAATGTAGTCTGAAAATGACTCTCACCCTGCAGTCTTCATCTGACACCACAGCAGCAGAGCATCTTTAGCCGACTTCTTCTCCTTGTTGTCCTCCGTCTCCACGCTGATGTCCTGGATCTGAGACACACACACACACACACACACACACACACACACACACACACACACACACACACACACACACACACACATTAGACACAGTAATACTGCACTAGAGCATCAAGGTTTTTCATCTGAACTCCTTCATATCTTCTTTTAAAACTCATTCACGCTGCACTTTGAAGTTTTTCTACTGACATCATGAAGTTATAGAAACTATTTAATCACTTGAACTCAACATGAACTTCAGATTTATTAAACATTAACAGAGAAATCATAACTGCAGCTGCTGCTTCCTGTTGAAATGATCATTCATTATCTAAATTATTGAACTGAATTATTCTCTGATGTAAAAATGTATTGAGTTTGATGTGAAAACTAAGAAAGAAGTAAAGAATAAAACACTTAATATATTTATTTGACAAGAAGAAGAAAGGAAATCAAGACACATTGCAGCTCTACATATGGGCCTTTTTTATGGCAAAACATGATAAATGATAAATATGATTTGTCCTTAACATAATTTTATAAAACAGAAATAAAAATAGGTGAAAAGAAAATGTTAAATTCAGTAAAATTTCCCCAGTTGTCGTTTTTCCCACAGGCCTTAAACGCAGCATGAGGCTCTTTAATGCAGATCAAAGTGAACATGAACATTTTAATCCATAATGAGACACGAAATATGATCAAACACACGCCTGTTCATGTGTTCAGACTCGTGCATACAGAAACATACATATGCATGCATACATATATAAATACACACACACACACACACACACACACACACACACATATATATACACATGTGTAATCCATCCAGTGTCATCCTCCCGGGTCAAATTGACCCCTTCTGTTTTGACTGTTCCTTCTTTCCTTCCTTCCTTCCTTCTTTCCTCCCTTCCTCTTTTCCTTTCTCCCTCCTACCTTCCTTCCTTCCTTATTTCCTCCTCCTTTCCTCCCTTCCTTCCTCCCTCCTTTCCTTTCTCCTTCCCTCCTTCCTTCTTTTCTCCCTTCCTCCCTTCTACCTTCCTTCCTTATTTCCTCTGTCCTTCCTTCCTTGCATCTGTCCTTCCTCCCTCCCACCTTCTCTCCTCCCTTCTTTCTTTCCTTCCTCCGTCCTTCCTTCCTTCCTTTCCTTCCTTACATCTGTTCTTCCTCCCTCCCTCCTTCTCTCATCCCTTCCTTCTTTCCTTCCTCCCTCCCTTCCTTCCTTCTTCCTCCCTCCTTTCCTTCCTTCCTCCCTTCCTTCCTCCCTCCCTCCCTTCCTTCCTTCCTCCCCCCTTCCTTCCTTCTTTCTCCTTTCCTTTCTTCTTCCTCCCTTCCTTCCTTGACTCGAGGACAACAGGAGGGTTAATTTACAAAAATATCCTTCCTCCATTTTTTTAACCTTGTCATATATTTATATTATCCTTTAATAAAATGAGTCATATGTTAAAAATGTGCTTTCTTTTAAAAAATGTAATTTCTCCAAAAATCATTCTTACTTAGCAAAAAATGTCGTCACTTCCTGTCTTCCTAAAAGAGCTGAAATTTATAAAAAAATGTCCATAATTTTAGTAAAATTAATTTTCCATAAATAACTTAAAATTATAATAAATCCTCAAACAGAAACATCAGAAGCGTTTTACCTTCATCGACCGACGTTCATCAGAAACAGAAACAACTAAACATCATCAAACACTCAGCTGCTCGTCATTATTCCTCCGGCAGGATTTAATACGACTAAAAAAGACGTTTTAATCCTCGTGGTTTATAATCCATAAATCCTTTTTCACCTATTTCCACAACTGTTCGCTTGTCATTAACGATGACATCATCACCGAGCCGGTCGACATACACAGCGACTGATTTATAGTCATTTAGTCTCGGCTGCTAGCTCGGTGGCTAACTCAGCTAACTGGCTAACTGTAGACTGTAGTAATAGTAGTGCTAACTCAGCTAACTGGCTAACTGTAGACTGTAGTAGTAGTAGTGCTAACTCAGCTAACTGGCTAACTGTAGACTGTAGTAGTAGTAGTGCTAACTCAGCTAACTGGCTAACTGTAGACTGTAGTAGTAGTAGTGCTAACTCAGCTAACTGGCTAACTGTAGACTGTAGTAGTAGTGTGTGCTGAATGTATTTCTACCTCTACAGCAGCAGGGGCGGGTTTATGCTAATCCTAGCTCCACAATTCAAATCTAAATGGTTGAAATGCTTTTTACACCTTTTTTAGAAATACATTTATGACCTATTTAATGTGTTTAGAAGAAAATGTCTGAATTCACTTTACACGGTCTTTAAGAAGGGATGCAAAATAGCACTTTAACTCTTTAGCATTTAATTACACTAATCCTAATATATGCTTTAATTTAAGGATGCAAAATACTGCAGTGGGTTTTATTCCCTGTACAACATGAATTATATTTATAAACAGCATTTTTTTTACTTCATGGGATTCAAAATTGCGCAACACTTATATTTATGTCACTTGAATACAAAAGATGAAGTCTCAAAAGCTCCACATGACAAGTATAGACCTTCTGATTGCAGCTGATGTTAGCAACTTCATTTATTTATTTTTTTTGGGGATGCAAAATGGCGCAGGCGACACGTACCTGGAAGCGGAGGATGATGGTCCAGATGAGTCCGAGCGTGAGGCGGTGGTTCCCGTCTACGATGTCGTGGGAGCCCATGTTCTCCAGGTGAACCCTCTGCTCCTTCAGGAACTGCAGAGCCTTGTCCACGTTCTCCAGACAGTGGATACGCATCCGACCCTTCGTGGGTTTCGGCTTTAAGAAGAAAAAGAAAAAAGAAAAGAAAAGAAAAAAGAAAAAGATAAGTGTCAAATAATGTTGATTCCTGCCGTCCTCCCGGGTTCCTTCTTTCCTTCCTTCCTTCTTTCCTTCCTTCCTCCTCTCCTTGCTTCCTCGTTCCTTAAATTTTCCTTGGTTCTTCCTCCTGTCCTTCCCTCTTTCTTTGCTCCCTCCTCCTTCCATACTTCTTTCCTCACTTCCTTCCTTCCTTTCTTCCTTCCCCTCCCTCCTTACTCTTTTTCCTTCCGTCCTTCCTTCCTTCCTTATTTCCCCTCCCTCCCTACTGACTCCTTTCCTTCCTTCCTTCCTTCCTCCTCTCTCTCCTTAATTCCTTCCCCTTTTCATCATTACTCCTTTCCTTCCTCCCTTCCTTCCTCCTTTCCTCCCTCCCTACTTACTCCTTTCCTTCAAATCCTTCCTTCCTTCCTTCTTTCCCCTCCCTCCCTCCTTACTCCTCTCCTTCCTTCCTTCCTTCTCTCCTTAATTCCTTCTTCTTTTCATCATTATTCCTTTCCTTCCTTCCTTCCTTTCTTCTTCCTTTCCTCCCTCCCTACTTACTACTTTCATTCGTTTCTTCCTTCTTCCTTTCCTCCCCTTCCTTACTTCCTTCCTTCTCTTTTAATCATTACTCCTTTCCTTCCTCCCTTCCTTCCTTCCTTCCTTCCTTCCTTCTTTCCTCCTCTTTCCTTAATTTTTCCTTCGTTCTTCCCCTCCTTCCCTCTTTCTTTGCTCCCTCCTCCTTCCACACTTCCTTCCTTCCTTCCTTCCTTTCCCTCCCTCCCTACTTACTCCTTTCCTTCCGTCCTTCCTTCTTCCTGTCCTCCCCCTCCTTCCTTCCTTTTCTCCTTAATTCTTCCTCTTTTCATCATTACTCCTTTCCTTCCTTCCTTCCTTCCTTCCTTCCTTCCTTCTTCCTTTCCTCCCTCCCTACTTACTCCTTTCCTTCCTTCCTTCTCTCCTTAATTCCTTCCCCTTTTCATCATTACTCCTTTCCTTCATCTCTCCCTTCCTTCCTTCCTTCCTTCCTTCTTCCTTTCCTCCCTCCCTCCTTACTCCCTTCCTTCCATCTTTCCTTCCATCCTTTTTTTCTGCTCTATTTGTTTTTTATTACATATTAAAAATGAACAAAGCTTTTTAAAAATGTGTCTAAACAAACAGATAGAGAAAGAGAAGTGTTGCTGACAGACAGGAAGTGTTGCTAGCAGACTGACTTCATGATGGAGGGGTCGTCATGGTGATAATCTACTTTTACTGCTTTTAAATCAGACAGATGTTTAACAGCTTTAACAGTTACACAATAAAAACCGAAGCAACAGAAACAGAAACAGGACCGACACACAGAGAGAGAGAGAGAGAGAGAGAGAGAGAGAGAGAGAGAGAGAGAGAGAGAGAGCTGAAAGAGACGGTTAAATACGAAGGGAAAGGTTTCAGTTTGCTGGAAATGCAGAAATTAAAAGACTGATTGAGCTTTTTATTGAATCCACTAATCAAATCTGAATCCATTATCGTCTCTTATTGGATGTTATTAGATTTATACTTTTGACATTTACAAGAACAAAAAAGGCAGAAATCAATCTAGAGCTGCAACAGTTCATCAAATGAAAGTTGAACTGGAGGTAAAGTGATCAGAGATTAATACAAAATGATTAATCACAAATCATTCCTTCCTCTTTTCCTTCCTTCTTCCTTTCCTCCCTCCCTACTTACTCCTTTCCTCCCTTCCTACTTACTCCTTTCCTTCCTTCCTTCCTTCCTTCCCCCTCCTTCCTTCCTTCCTTCTCTCCTTAATTCCTTCCTCTTTTCATCATTACTCCTTTCCTTCCTCCTTTCCTTTCCTTCATTATTTCTTTCTTTCCTCCCTTTCCTCCCTCCCTCCTTCCTTCCTTCCTTCTTTATCTAAACTGGGAGAACTGGGGATAAAGTGATTAAAAAAATAATTAATCACAGAAAAAGAAGTGAGAAGAGATAAAAAGGTTTGATCAGAGATTCGTTAGCATCTGAGATTAAACGAGTCATATTATCCTTAAAGAGACAGGAGCTACAAACGGCCTGTTAATAGACTTTTTTCTGAATTACAGCTAAAACATATTAATATTATCTTTCGGACTAAGTGTCGGAGAGTTTTACGGACGAAATCTGGACGAAACGAAAATTTACGATGACTCAAACACCCACTCTGCCAAACCCAGACATTTTAACGGAAGCTGTAGTTTTCTTTGTATGCTAACGTAATAATTTTTGATTAACCGTTAAAATCACAAAATGTTTCAACTTCTGAGGTCAGCTGCAGCATTTTGACAAAGAAACAAGCTTCAAAAAGGAGGAAGAAGTAACAAAAGGACAGAGGAAGGAAGAAAGAAGGAAAGGAGGGAAGGAGGGAAGGACAGAAGGAAGGGAGGAAGGAAAGGAGGGAGGAAGAAGGAAGGAAGGAAGGGAGGAAGAAAGAAGCGAAGGAAGGACAACAACAATGCTAACAATATTAAATAGGTAAATATAATAAAATAAAATGAGGAATAAATAAAAGTAAAACAAAGAAGTTAAAAAATTAAAACAAGGCCAGCTGCAGAAAGCAAAAATGAATCCTATTATTATAAGTTTAATTATAATTTCAACATGTTTTATCTGTTATTATATGTTCTTCATGAATTCCTGATGAGAGGATCTGAAAAATTACGGAAGAATCCTTTAAAATCTAAAAATGATGAAATGAAGCAAAAATAAACAACTGTAGTAAAATAAATGTGTGAGCTGTCAGAGTAGTGATGTTACTGTCCAACCACACACACACACACACACACACACACACACACACAACAACAACCAGGCGTCCGTCCAACAGCAACACTCCCCTCTTTGCTTTTTCTCACACACACACATAAACAACCAGAGAGTCAGGATCTGCATTTGATCCACAGATAGATTTTTCTTTTTTTTTGCCTGTTGTCTTCTTCTGCTGGCTGAGATCCAATAAACCACACAGAGAGATTCAGTATATATATAAAAAAAGAGAAGAAGAAGAAGAAGAAAAAAAAAGAAAAAGGGTAAACAGAGATGATGTGAGCAGCAGCTGCAGTTAGCTGCTCATCAGGATGGAGGGACTTTCCAACATCGGGACGGTTTCTCTGGTTTGAACCTCAACTCTGCTGCTTTGTCATGGAGTTAGGAGGGGAGGAAGGGGGGAGGGGAGAGGGGGGGGGGGGCAAGGGGGGGGGGGGTTCCTGTTTTATTGTTTTTAACCCTTTAACTCTTTAAAAGGAGCATGATTGGTTAAGGTGGTTGTTTAGTTGGAAATGTGCCTTTAATTGGTAGAATTTAAGTTAGCTCTCGAATCAGGGAAGGAAGGGAGGAAAGGAGGAAGGGAGGAGGGAAGGAAGGAAGGAAGGAAGGAAGGGGGGAGGGAGAAAGGAAGGGAGGACGAAGGAAGGAAAGGAGGGAGGAAGGAAGGAACTGAGTTCTTCCCCTCCTCCCCTCTTTCTTTGCTCCCTCCTCCTTCCATACTTCTTTCCTCACTTCTTTCCATCCTTCCTTTCTTCCTTCCTTCGTCCTTTCCATCCTTCCTTCCTCCCTCCCTCCTTACCCCTTTCCTTCCTCTCTCCTTTCCTTCCTCCCTCCATTCCTTCCTTCCTTCTTCCTCACTCCCTTCCTGCTTCCCTCCATCCCTGTCTTCCATCCTTTATTCATCCCTCCTTATTCCTTTCCTTCCTCCCTTCCTTCCTTCCTTCCTTCCCTTCCTTCTTCTGTCCTTCCTTCCTTTCTCCATCGGTTCTTCCTTCCTTTCTTCCTTCTGTCCTCCCTTCCTTCCCTTCCTTCCTTCCTTCCTTCCTTCCTTCCTTCCTTCCTTCCTTTCCTTCCTTCCTTCCTTCCTTCCTTCCTTCCTTCCTTCCTTCACAACAGGAGGGTTAATAAGGGCAACTCATCCTGGTGGAGATACAACTCATAAAATCTAAAATATATTAAAAACATGAGATGAAATATTTTACTTTAGGAGAAGATGACATCACTAGTACTCCTGCCTGTTTAAGGGTTAAAGGAAGAGTGTGTAGGTTTATAGCAGCATCTGTTAGTGAGGCTACCAGGAGATACTTCCATCCTTCCTTGCTTCATTCCTCCCTCCCTCCTTACTCATTTCCTTCATCACTCCCTCCTTACTCCTTTCCTTCATCACTCCCTCCTTACTCCTTTCCTTCATCACTCCCTCCTTACTCCTTTCCTTCCTTCCTTCCCTCCCTCCTTACTCATTTCCTTCATCACTCCCTCCTTACTCCATTCCTTCCTTCCTTCAATCCATCCTCCTTTCCTTCTCTTAATTCCTCCCTCCTTTTCATCCTTACTCCTTTTCATCCTTCCTTCCTTCCTTCCTCATTTACTTCCTCCCTCCCTTCGTTCTCTCCTTAATTCCTTCCTCTTTTCGTCCTTCCTTCGTCCTTTCCTTCCTTCCTCCTTTCCTTCCTCACTCCCTCCTTACTCCTTTTATTCCTTCCTTAATTCCTTCCTCTTTTCGTCCTTCCTTCGTCCTTTCCTTCCCTTCCTCCTCTCTCCCTCCCTCCTTATTCCTTTCCTTCCTCCCTTCCTCCCTTCCTTGACCTGAGGACAACAGGAGGGTTAATAAGAGCAACTCATCCATATTAAAAACATGAGTGGAAATATTTTACTTTAGGAGAAGATGACATCACTAGTACTCCTGCCTGTTTAAGGGTTAAAGGAAGAGTGTGTAGGTTTATAGTAGCATCTGGTAGTGAGGCTGCAGATTGAAACCAACTGAATACACCTCCCCTACCCCCCCCCCCCCCCCCCTTCCCCTCCTCCTCCTCTCTCTCCCTCTTTCCAAGCACATGGTGAGAATCTACCATATGGACGATCAGTAGGAGGCCCTCACTGATGGGAGGGAGGGAAACACAGTTAGATATTTATATTATGGTTTTATTGTTAGTTAGTTGGTTGGTTGGTTTTTTTTTGGGCTCCACAGAAATAAACACAAGACTCAACCCGTCCTGTTCATGTTGATAGTTCTGGTCACCGTCGGAAATCTACTACATCCAGAACACAATATGACTATTACAAGGTTTCCAACCCGACAGAGGCCTCACGGTCCGAGCATGTAGGAGAAACTACAGAGGTGGAGGACAGAAGGAAGAAAGGAAGGAAGGACACAAGGAAGAAAGGGAGGAAGGACACAAGGAAGAGAGGAAGGACACAAGGAAGAAAGGAAGGACAGAAGGACGAAATGACAGAAGGCAGAAAGGAAGGAAGGACACAAGGAAGAAAGGAAGGAAGGAAGGAAGGAAGGACAGAAGGAAGAAAGGAGGGAAGGACAGAAGGAAGGGAGGACAGAAGGAATAAAGGAATGAAGGTATAGAAGGAAGGAAGGAAGGACAGAAAGAAGAAAGGAAGGAAGGACAGAAGGAAGGAAGGACAGAGGGAAGAAAGTAAGGAAGGACATAAGGAAGAAAGGAAGGGCATAAGGAAGGAAGAAAGGGAGGAAGGACAGATGGAAGGACAGAAGGAAGAAGGGAAAGAAGGACAGAAGGAAAGATGGAAGGACAGAAGGAAAGATGGAAGGATGGACAGCGGGAAGAAAGGACGGAAGGAAGGAAGAAAAGATGGACTGAAGGGCGGAAGGAAGAAAAGAGGTAAGGAGGGAAGGAAGGAAAAGAAGACAAGAAGGAGAGTGGGCCAGATTGGACCCCTCAGCGGACCAGTTCTGGCCCACGAGCCTCATGTTAGACCCCCATGTGTATAATAAATAAACTAATAAAAGAGGAGGAGAGTATAACTGGGTTAGGGTTGACAGCTCGTTGGTTTTCTGTCAATACGAAGAAAAAAAGAAAAAGAAGAAGAAATGACAAAAAGAGAAATGTAAAGTGAGTCCAGATTGAAGCCTCGGGTCAGAGTCAGAGTCAGAGTCAGCTGTCATCATAGAAATGTGTTTTCATTTTTACTCAGAGACGTAAGAGTTTAATAAATAGCAGAGTAGAATCTCTCTCTCTCTCTCTTTCTCTCTCTCTCTCCTCTCTCCTCTCTCTCTCTTTGTCTCTCTCTCTCTCTCTCTCTCTCTGTCTCTCTCTCTCTCTGTCTCTTTCTCTCTCTCTCTCTCTCTCTCTCTCTCTTTCTCTCTCTCTCTCTCTCTCTCTTTCTCTCTCTCTCTCTCTCTGTTTCTCTCTCTGTCTCTCTGCCTCTGTCTCTCGCGGTCTGTCTCTCTCTCTCTCTCTCTCTCTCTCTCTCTCTCTCTCTCTCTCTCTCTTTCTGTCTGTCTCTCTCTCTCTTTCTGTCTGTCTCTCTCTCTCGTCTGTCCTTCCTCCCTCCCTCCCTCCCTCCCTCCCTCCCTCCATTCCTTCCTTCCTTTCCTCCCTCCCTCTCTCTCTCTCTCTCTGTCTCTCTCTCTCTCATCTGTCCTTCCTCCCTTCCTCTTTTCCTCCCTTCATTCCTTACCTTCCTTCCTTCTTTCTCCCGCTCTCCTTTCCTTCCTTCTTCCTGCATTTCTCCCTTCCTCCCTCCCTCCTTTCCTTCCTTCCTTCTTTATTTTTCCCTCCCTCCCTTCCTCCTATCTTCCTTCCTTCTTTTCCTTTCCTCCCTCCCAGTTCTTTAAATATTCTCTCTCTCTCTCTCTCGTCTGTCCTTTTCCTCCCTTCCTTCTTCCTCTCTTCCTGCATGCCTCCCTTCCTCTCTCCTTTCCTCCCTCCCTCTTTGACTTGAGGACAACAGAAGGATTAAAAGTTCTTTAAATGTTAAATCTCTCTCTCTCTCTCTCTCTCTCTCTCTCGTCTGTCCTTCCTCCCTTCCTCTTTTCCTCCCTCCATTCCTTACCTTCCTTCCTTCTTTCTCCCGCTCTCCTTTCCTTCCTTCTTCCTGCATTTCTCCCTTCCTCCCTCCCTCCTTTCCTTCCTTCCTTCTTTCTTTTTCCCTCCCTCCTATCTTCCTTCTTTCTTTCCTTTCCTCCCTCCCCCCTTTCCTCCCTTCCTTTCCTTCCTTCTTCCTCCCTCCTGTCCTTCCTTGACTCGAGGACAACAGAAGGGCTAAAAGAGTTCTTTAAATGTTAAATCTCTCTCTCTCTCTCGTCTGTCCTTCCTCCCTTCCATCTTTTTCCCTCCCTCCTACCTTCTTTCCTTTCCTCACTTCCCCCTTTCCTCCCTTCTTCCTCCCTCCCTCCCTTCCTTGACTCGAGGACAACAGAAGGGTTAAAAGTTCTTTAAATGTTAAATCTCTCTCTCTCTCTCTCTCTCCCTCTCTCTCTCTCTCTCTCCCCCTCCCTCCCTCCCTCCCCCCCCTCTCTCTCTCTCTCTCTCTCAGATTCTTCGGCTGAGGTCTGGAGGCGTTTTTTTGGCTCCATTTAAACCCCCGAAAGTTACTCAATGACTCCTTTCACAACTCTTAACACCCCCACACTGTCTCCCACTGCAAGTCCCTGCAGCCATTCTGCTCACCGCTCACTTCTACATTTTATTTCAAGCCCTTCTTCTTTCTCTCTTTCTCTCTCTCTTTCTCCATTTTGTCTCCATTTTTTTTCCCTTTTTTCTCATCTCCACCCACTCTTCCTTTCCCTCTCTGTTCACTTCCTCCTCCGTCAACATCCAAAATGCCTCACATTCCCCTCTGTGACTGGCACCAAAACAATAAAAACTATAATAAATTAAATAAAAAGAAAAAAAACCCATCTGAATATTAATGAATGAATTCCTGTGTGACAGAGGAGCTGCTGTGTTTTCTCTCTGTGTGTGTTTGACAGCTTGTGAAAAGGCCGGATGACAACTTAGTGGAGGGAGAGAGAGTTCAGCCAGGAGGGGGAAAAAAAAGAGTAGAAGAAGAAGAAGAAGAAGAAGAAGAAGAAGAAGAAGAAGAGGGGTATTTGGCTCGTACCACTGGAAGTCACCAGGCGGGGGGGGGGGGGGGGGGGGGGGTCAAACTGGGACTTAAAAAATGCTTTTCAGTATAAAACAGCGAGCGGTAAATGTGGAGGATACAGTCGGAAACGGAAAAAGCAAGCGAGCCCACAGCCCAATGGTTATGTGTTCCCGTTGCCGTGGCGACGGCAGGCTGTCAGTAACTACTGTACATCCCTCCAGCGGATGCCTGTCAATCACTCCTTCCTTCTGCTTTCATACACTCACAGTGAGGTTTTATGGGGTTTTAATGAGTTGAAGCATTATTATTATTTTTCCTTCCTGAGATCATAAATATGTCCTTTACAAGATAAGAGTCTTAATTATTTCAATTTATTGCCGTAAAAACTGGTTAATGAACGAGGCAACCATTGACATTTCATTTAATCTTCCTGTTGTTTGTCCTCCTGGATCAATTTTGACTATTAATAAAGTATAAATTATAAATAATCACCCAATTCTGTGAGTTTCAGACCAACTTTACACTCATTTTAGTAAATTATTGCTCAGTTTTTAATTAAAATATAGCAGAAATTATGAATTAAGAAAGGAAGGAAGGAAGGAAACAAGGAAGAAAGGAAGGACATAAGGAAGAAAGGAAGGAAGGTAGAAAGGAAGGGAGGAAGGACAGATGGAAGAACCGATGGAAGGACAGAAGGAAGAAAGGAATGAAGGTATAGAAGGAAGGACAGAAGGAAGAAAGGAAGGAAGGAAGGACAGAAGAAAGGAATGAAGGAGAGAAGGAAGAAAGGACAGAAGGAAGAAAAGATGGAAGAAAGGGAGGAAGGACAGAAGGAAGGAAGGAAAGATGGAAAGACAGAAGGAAAGATGGAAGGACAGAAGGAAGGAAGGACCAATGGAAGAAAGGAAGGAAGGAAAGATGGACAGAAGGAAGAAATCAAGGAAGGACAGATGGAAGTACAGAAGGAAGGAAGGAAGGAAGGAAGGACAGAAGGAAGAAAGGAAGGTAGGACAGAAGGAAGGAAGGGAAGAAGGAAAAGAAGACAGGAAGGAGAGCGGGCCGGATTGAACCCCTCGCTGGACCGGTTCTGGCCCACGAGCCTCATGTTTGACCCCCATGTGTATAATAACGGTACACTCATTTTAGGAAATTATAGCTGAGTTTTTAATGTTAAAATAAACAGAAATTATGAATTATGTGAAGTAAATTTAAGATCAGAGGGAAATATGTTACAGTTTAATCAGGAGACAGTTTAGAAACCACTTTAAATATTTAAATGGCATCACTTAATCACACCTGCTGACCCACTGTCTGGTCTGACTGTTTATTATAAAGTATAAAGTATGAATTATCAATCAAATTCAATAAAAGCATTGATGATTATACCTGCGAAGAATGTAATATGGAAACAGCCATGTGATCTTTCAGGTAATTAGATGAAATAAACATTCATAAAACGGGTCAAATTTGGTGCAGGGTTAAAAATAATGCGTTATAATAATATTGATAATGTGTCTTATAAACCATTGTGTCCTATAAAGAAGTAAAATACAGAGAGAGGTTGGATCTGGATATAATTATAGGTTTGTAAAAAGAACTATAACTATATAAAGATAATGCTTTTATGAACTATAACGTCTTTTAAACAACAGATTCAAGCACACAGCTACACACTTTATTAATATATAAAGTTACTGTGTTCTTTTAAAAGGTTTAATTGAATCTCAGCCTAACCTGAACTGTTATAAGTATTAATATATCAAGTTATATATATCCAGTTCAGTTAATTATCCGACCATTAATTAACCCGACTCACTGTTTCAGCTGTAATATGAGTTTTAATTGTGTTTTAAATCAAAGTAAATTGAAATATGTGTTTATAAATGAATAGCTGCTGGTGTTTCTCTGCATCACACCTCCTGAAATAGCCTGAGACTTATATACACTGCTGCATCTTAACTGCTGTAAAAACCAATACATATTAAATCAAAGATCGACTGCAGCAGCTTCAGTTGATCCGTTAAATATATTTTTAATCTATAAACACACTGAACAGATGAGATCCAGACAAGTCAAATTAAATTAACTGCTGACATCTTGCTCCTGTTGTAGATCATGTGACGACAATCTGCTTATAATTAAATCAACGTGTTTAAATAAATATAAATAAAGCAGCAGTTCCTGACATGCAGATCATTATCAGATCCTCCTTCATGAGTTTAACTGTCCTCAAAAATAAATAACAAGATGAGACTCTGGACTTATATTCAGACAAACTGCTTCAGTGAAGAAAAGTAAAATACGTTAGCTTGTAGCAACGGAGGCTAACACAACCAACTAGCTCCGTTAGTTACGTTATCTTGTAGCAACAGAAGCTATACAGCTTATTTGCTAACGAAACCAACTAGCTCCATTAGTTATGTTAGCTTGTAGCAACGGAGGCTAACACAACCAACTAGGTCCATTAGTTACGTTAGCTTGTAGCAACGGAGGCTAATGAAACCAACAAGCTCCGTTAGTTACGTTAGCTTGTAGCAACAGAGGCTAACGTAACCAACTAGCTCCGTTAGTTACGTTATCTTATAGCAACGGAGGCTATACAGCTTATTTGCTAACGAAACCAACTAGCTCCATTAGTTACGTTAACTTGTAGCAACGGAGGCTAACACAACCAACTAGCTCCATTAGTTACGTTAGCTTGTAGCAACGGAGGCTAATGAAACCAACTAGCTCCGTTAGTTACGTTAACTTGTAGCAACGGAGGCTAACGAAACAACTAGCTTTGTTAGTTACGTTAGCTTGTAGCAACGGAGGCTATACAGCTAGTCTGCTAACAAAAACAACTACCTCCGTTAGTTACGTTAGCTTGTAGCAACGGAGGATATACAGCTTGTCTGCTAACGACAAGCCAACCAACTAGCTCCGTTAGTTTTGGTTAACAACGTAATATATTTTAGCTTCTAGATTATTCTTCTTTAGTTAGAATAAAACGTACGATGTAAATACACCCGTCAAATATCCTCCTAACTCCATATTTCTCATATCTGTCTTGAAATATCAGCTCATTAACAATTGTTATGATTTAACCCTCCTGTTGTCCTCGAGTCAAGGAATGAAGGGAGGAAGAAAGAAGGAAAGGAGGGTGGAAGAGAAGGAAGGAAAAGAAGGAATGGAGGAAGAGGGAAGGAAAGGAAGGATGGAAAGAAGGGAGGAAGAAGGAAATGAAGGAAGGGAGGAAGAAGGAAGGAAAAGAAGGAGGAAGGAAGGAAGGAAAGGAGGAAGGAAGGAAGGAAAGGAGGAAGAATGAAGGACAGGAAAGGAGGAAGAAGGAAGGGAAGGAAGGAAGGAAGGAAGAAGGATGGAAAGGAGGGAAGGGAGGGAGAAGGGAAGAAAGGAGGGAGGAAATGAAAAAAGGAAGGAAAGGAGGGAGAAAGGAAGGAAAGGAAAGGAAAGGAAAAAAGGAAGGAGGGAGGGAGGAAGGAAAGAAAAGGAGGGAGGGCGAGAGAAAGGAAAAGAGGAAGGAAGGAAGGCTGACAATCCCCAATCATCTGTATAATAAACATTATTTCACTTCATTCTCTGATCTCCTCCTGATTTAAATAAAGTTAAATAAAGTTAAAGAGAACCTGTCCACCATCATCATCACCATCATCATCATCTTCATCTTCATCACCTGGACCCTGAAATCTGTGTTTTTATTTCACATTTATTTAGTAAAACATGATTTAAATAACATAGTTTCTGGTTTTATGTTTAGTTTTTATATTCTTGCCCTCCAGTTAACTTTCTGTTGGACTCAAAGAGAACGAGAGTGTGTGTGAGTGTGTGTGTGGTTAACCCTTAAACAGGCCTTACTAGTTATGTCATTTGCACCTCAAGTAAGGAAGGAAGGAAGGAAAGAAGGAAGGAAGGAAGGAAAGGAGGAAGGAAGGGAAGCAAGGGAGGAAGAAGGAAGGAAAGGAAGGAAAGAAGGAAGGAAGGAAGGGAGGAAAGGAGGGAAGAAGGAAGGAAAGGAGGAAGGAAGGGAAGCAAGGGAGGAAGAAGGAAGGAAAGGAAGGAGGGAGGAAGCAAGGAAGGTAGGAAGGAAAAGAGGGGAGAAGGAAGGAAAGGAGGGAGGAAGGGAAGGGAGGGAGGAAGTAGGAAGGAAAGGAAGGAGGGAGGAAGAAGGAAGGAAAGGAGGGAGGAAGGAAGGAATGGAGGGAGGGAGAGAGGGAGGGAGGAAGAAAGAAAGGAAGGAAGAAAGGAAGGACAGATGAAGGAAGGAAGAAAGGACAGAAGGAGGGAACATTTACCCTAACAGCTGAACTTAGATCTGAGGAAGGAAGGAAGGACAGATGAAGGAAGGAAGGAAGGAAGGAAGGAAGGACAAAGGAAGGACCCGGGAGGACAACAAGAAGGTTAAAGAGTGTGTATCTCCTGGTGCACGTTGTCTGTTTAAGGGTTAATGATTGATGGAGTCATAAAGGCCGACGTGTTTGATCTACAGATACTGAACAAACAGATAAGGAGGAGTGAGACGGAGACGGAGAGGTGATATCTAACACCTGGGAGGGAACGAGCAGTCAAACATTGAAAAGCTGTTTTATTCCCACAGGTTTGAGAAGAAGTCTGCTGGTGTTACGGCTCGTTTGGTCACTCCCTGATTTAACGGCCTGATACTGGAGACGTTATAAAGGTGTGTTCTAAATCACTCAAAAACTAGTAAACTGAAACTAAAACCATCTTCTCACCTGGTTGAGCTGCAGCTAATGATTCTTTTCATTCATTCAAGTTGATTATAATTTTGTGGAGTTCGTGGCAACGCTTTCAAATGTCCGATTGTTCAAAATTCAGTTTATAAATCACACAGAAAAGCATCAAAGCTTCTCCAGTGGTTTGACCACTGGAGAAGCTACAACCAGATAATATTTGGCAGTTATACTTAAAAAAAGGATTTCAGAATAAAAGCCTGTTAGTTTGCTGTTAATATGAATCAGAAAACAATGTTCTCCTTAATTCCTTCCTTACTTCCTCCTTTCCTTCCTTCCTTCTACCTTCCTCCTTTCCTCCCTCCTTTCCTTTCTTCCTTCCCTCCTTTCCTTCCTTCCTTCTACCTCCCTCCCTCCCTCCTTTCCTTCTACCTCCCTCCCTCCCTCCTTTCCTACTTTCTCTCTCCCTCCCTTCCTTCCTTCCTTTACTTCCTTCCTCCCTTCTTCCTTCCTTCCTTCCTTGACTCGAGGACAACAGGAGGGTTAATTGAGCAGCTTTATGACGTCACTGATTTTTAAACCTCTTTACTCGGCTTGAGAAAAGTTTTACAAACATAAAACCTCCATGGATCAAAACTTCATCACATAAAGAGTCATAATTGAACTTGTCTGCAGTTTGAGGCTTCCTGTTAACAGTTGTATAGACGTTGCTTTCACAATGGTGGGCTTTTTGGGCTGCAGGGGGATTTTTTTTATATAGCTGCAATACCGTGACTGACCACCAGGGGCGCCATCATCCTGCTCTTATTATACATTCACACAAGCAGCAATGTAAACCTCACCAGTCTCTCTCCTGACAGGACCTCCAGCAGCTTGATGAGCATGCGTCCGTCCCTCAGGTCCATGTAGAGGTCCGTGATCCGACAGGAAACTCTGGACAGGTGGGAGTTGACCCATTTGGTGAAAGTTTTCTTCTGCACCGCTTCACGCTCATCTGGTCGAGGAACAGAGAGAGAGAGAGAGAGAGAGAGAGAGAGAGAGAGAGAGAGAGAGAGAGAGAGAGAGAGAGAGAGAGAGAGAGAGAGAGAGAGAGAGGAGAGAGGGATCTTGGTCAGTGAAGGAATTCAAAATATAGAGAACAAACTGTATTACTGTGTTTAAAGCAGGCGTGGAGCTCCGGTCCTCTGAAATGAAGCCAACCAGGAAGTAACTTAGAGCTGCATTCTATCAAAAGGCCACCAGGGGGCGACCGTCTCTATACAAGTCAATGGAGAATTCACCAACTTCTCACTTGATTTCTAACCTCAGTAAACGTTTTCAAAATGTGTTTATGGTCTCAATCGCTAGTTTAAAGCCTTCTTCAATGCAGTATGATGTTCATTTGGGACATTTTGGCCTCCCTGATTTTATATGTGACGATAAAGCAGGGTATGCATTAGGGCGTGGCTACGTCCTGATTGACAGGTTGATTGACCAATGTCCTTGAGATCCAGCCCTTGCAACCATAGCAACCTCCCCGCTCCGCCCATGGCTCCGCCTCATGCCCATATAAGTAGAATCCGT
>NC_070591.1:2719830-2722330 GCF_027409825.1 Scomber japonicus | reverse complement strand
CTCCTTTCCTTCCACCCTTCCTTCTCTCTTTACTTCCTTCCTCATTTACTCCATCCCTCCTTCCTTCTTCCTTCCTTCCTTCCTTCTTACCTTCCTTCCTTCCTTCCTCTTTCTTTAATTTTTCCTTCATTCTTCCCCTCCTTCCCTCTTTCTTTGCTCCCTCCTCCTTCCTTCCGTCCTCTTTTCCTCCATGTCTCCTTACTCCTTTTCTTCCTTCATCCCTTCCTTCTTTGCTCCATTCCTTCTTTGCTCCTTTCCTTCCTTCCTTCACTTAATTCCTCATTCCTTTCTTCCTTCCTTCTGCCTTTCCTCCCACTCTTCCTTCTCTCCTTCCTCCCTTCCTCATTAGTCCTTTCCTTCCTTCCTTCCTTCATTCCTCCCTTCCTCTTTTCCTCCCACCCTTCTTCTCTCCTTCCTGCCTTCCTCCTTAGTCCTTTCCTTCCTTCCTTCCTTCCTCCCTTCCTTCATTGACCTGAGGACAACAGGAGTGTCCTCATCTGATTTTTATTCAACTTTAATTTCACTGATTCAACATTTCTCGCTGAAATGCATCCTGGGAGTTGCAGTTTTTCTACTTAAAGAAGCAGAAAAGTTTCATATTAAAGTTTAAACGTTGGATTAAAGACGCTGAATAAACTCTAAATGACACCAATCAACCAATCAGAGCAGACAATACTGAGCCTGTCTGGAGCCGAGTCGGCCAATCGAATCACACCGCTAATGTTTAGAAATGTGAGAGTCGAGCTAAATGATTGGGTGTGAATGAGACGCTGTGTGTGTGTGTGTGTGTGTGTGTGTGTGTGTGTGTGTGTGTTACAGTGTGTGTGTGTGTGTGTGTGTGAGCCAGATTTAGGGAACAGAGGTCTTATTGAGAGGCTCTGTCTGCCACACACACACACACACACACACACACACACACACACACAACACACACACACACACACACACACACACACACACACACACACACACACACACACACACACACACACACCACAGGCTGATTACCAGACGGTTAAACTGACTGCTCCCACTGTTCCTCCTTTCCTTCCTTCCTTCCTTCCTTCCTTCCTTCCATCTTCTTAATATTTCTTTCCTTCTTCCCCTATTTCTTTGCTCCCTCTTCCTTCTATACTTCCTTCCTTCCTCCCTCTTTTCCTCCTTTCCTTTCCTTCCTTCCTCCCTCCTTACTCCTTTCTTTCCTTCCTCCTTACTCCTTTCCTTCCTTCCTCCTTTCCTTCTCTTTCCTTCCTTCCTTCCTTCCTTCCTTCCATCTTCTTTAATTTTCCCTTCGTTCTTCCCCTATTTCTTTGCTCCCTCTTCCTTCCATACTTCCTTCCTCCCTCCCTCCCTCTTTTCCTCCTTTCCTTCCTTCCTTCCTCCCTCCTTACTCCTTTCCTTCCTTCCTCCTTTCCTTCTCTCCAGCCGCGCTTCTTTCCTTCCTTCCTTCCTCTTTTCCTCCCTCCCTCCTTTCCTTACTCCTTTCCGTCCCTCCTTCCTTCCTCCTTTCCTTCCTTCCTTGTGAGCCAGATTTAGGGAACAGAGGTCTTATTGAGAGGCTCCGTCTGCCACACACACACACACACACACACACACACACACACACACACACACACACATACACACACACATACACACACACATACACACACACACACACACACACACACACACACACACACACACACACACACACACACACACACACACCGGCTGATTACCAGACGGTTAAACTGACTGCTCCCACTGTTCCTTTCCTTTCCTTCCTTCCTTCCTTCCTTCCTTCCTTCCATCTTCTTTAATTTCCCCTTCGTTCTTCCCCTATTTCTTTGCTCCCTCTTCCTTCCATACTTCCTTCCTCCCTCCTTTCCTTCCTCTTTTCCGTCCCTCCTTCCTCCTTTCCTTGCTCCTTCCTTCCTTCCTCCTTTCCTTCTCTCCTTCCTTCCTTCCTCCCTCCAGCCGTGCTTCCTTCATTCCTTCCTTCCTCCTTTCCTTACTCCTTTCCGTCCCTCCTTCCTTCCTCCTTTCCTTCCTTCCTTGTGAGCTAGATTTAGGGAACAGAGGTCTTATTGAGAGGCTCCGTCTGCTGCACACACACACACACACACACACACACACACACACACACACACAGGACACACACACACACACAGACACACACACACACACACACACAGACCGGCTGATTACCAGACGGTTAAACTGACTGCTCCCATATGTGGTTTAACTGTGTTACTGTTTACGATCTTTAGCTGCAGACTACACGATAATCGCTGCAATTAAAAAGTCCTGGAGGTCCCTGAACGCAACACAGAGTCTCCTAGAAATGAGGTTTATATTCTTAGTAAGCAAATAAACTCCGAGTCATGAGTTTAACTTTATATTTAACTAGTAGCTCAAGAAAATGAACAAAGCTGCTGTATAATTATTAGTAGAAGAACTTAATGTCACTGAAAAGCTCATTAATGATGTTGCTTGTTTGTTTTTTTAAAGATTCAAG